>NW_028288683.1:2193801-2350502 GCF_059628265.1 Tinamus guttatus
GCATTTTGCCAGACAACAATGTCTTTTGGAGGAAGATTCACACTGAAGTGTATAATGAGAGGTCAAGGAGATCCCATGTTGAGAAGATGCAGCGTGCTTTTAGAGACGGGAAAAAAAAAAAGCAAAGATGCCCTCTAGTGCTCGTTATCGGAATAATGACATTTTTTAAAATAGAGGCTGCAAAACATGATATAAAATATATTGCAGAACAAGACTTCTATTTTCTATGCCGGAAGTTGGGTTTCTAAATCTGCATATGGGTTCCTAAGTAGAAGTGGTCTGATTTTTCAGAAGTGCCGAGTGACTTCAATGCTTGTATCCTTACTGGAATTCAGTGCTCTCAGAAGTGAGTGCAACTCCATTAATTATGCCAGTGGTGAATTTTCACTCAGAAATTATGAGGAATAAACAGTTTCTTTTAGATCACACCACAGTCAAATTTCACGGCAAATTTCATGGAAAACGGATTTATTTTTGTTTTTGGTTTGCTTCTTAAACTAGTGAAAAGGAAGAGGGAACATTTTCCGCATGTCGGCTTTTTGTGTAAGGGCTTGTGTTCAGATTGTTTGGAGTGTTGGAGAAAATTGGTTTGTACAAAGCAAAAGGATTGATATTTAGAAATCTGCAATAAAGCAGTAACCACAAAACCTCCGTTAAGTGGGATCCTCGGTCATTGTAGTGCTTGCCTGTCAATCCTGCATACTTCATTAGTACCAAGGAAAGCCAGTTTACCAAAACAAAACCCCTGAATGGATATTCGTTATATTTGAAAGACCAGTAGTTTTCTCAGACACTTACTGAATTTTGGGTTTTGGATGCGTTGTTTGCCTATCTCGTATGGCACTTGAGTTTTCTCAAAATTTTGCTATGCCTTCTGTGTACATGCAGGTACCAGTTCTCCTCCAGCACAAGTCACATTTTAATTCTTGGCAACTGTTTTGCTTCCTGATTCATGTTTTCTTACTCTTACTCTACTTAAAGTAGATATTATTATGAAATACCTTTCAGGCAAATTCCTGATCCAATTCACTAGGAGTTTTCCCCAGGGCAAAAGGAGGAAAGAAATAGATTAGTAATAATTTTAAAATCACAAATAAACACTGATTTAACTGCACTGGATTGTCTTTATGGAACACTATTTAAAATGTCACTTATTCCTTATCCAAAGTGATTACCCAAGAACCATTAACTTTGGCTTTGATAAGGAAATTATTTGAATAGGTGCTTAATTTTAAGCATTTGAGTTGGTTTCCCTCATTGGATAAGCACGTTCTTGCTAGCTTTGCAGGCTCCGTATGAGAGGGCTCAGCACATGATGGGAATAAGCCCTAAAGCAGAGGAACCATCAGACACATGACATGGGGCAAAATGGATTTTACCCAGGTGGTCAATTCTGTGTAGCAAATATGAAAGAGCAGATCAGTCTAAAAGGCTTTCTGAATGTGCTTGGACGTTTAGACATGGCCAGCTCCAAACTCTAGCTTTGGCAGTTTCTTGTTACATATCTATCTTTTGAAAAGGCAAATTGGTATCATTCTGTTTCTTGTATCAGTTTTCATCACACTTACAAATATAATCAATACTTTTTGCGTTTGACCGTTTTCCTCTACTTAGAAGAGTTCAGGCCAATTAAATAGTTCTGAACCTGCAAGTTTCAATTAAAATAAGAATTGAAATGGTATAAATGTACATTGTAGTGTCCCATTTTTTATTGGTAATGAAGTATTGCTAACATGAGGGCGACTGTAGTTTGTTTAACAGCCACAGTTCAATTTGTGTAACAATAATAATATAATGTGGTAATTGGCTTTTCAGTTCACATAAAGAGGAATGACCACTGATGCTTGATTCATCTTGCTCCTAAATTCTATCATACAGAATTTAAAACCTGTTTTAAGCCTGTTTAAATTCCAGAGAGATATATATTCACTCCCTTTTTCCCATCAAGAAGTAAAAAGCTCTCCAAAATGGTTAAGTGACTCAAGTAACTACAGATGTCAACCTGAGATTAGCTGTTTGCCCCGCTAAATCCTCCCAGTAGTCAACAAGTTAAAGGTGTGAAAAGCATCAGTGAAATACTCATTTACGCAATACCCAGACTGCAGTACCCAGCACCGAAGCTGAATTCAAGTGAATTGATCTCATCACCAATAGCTGTATTTTTGCCTAATGAGAGATATATAACAGAAGTTATGATACCACAAATTAAACTACAGCCTTAGCATATGCTCTAGTACAAGTTGTGGAGAAAATTCAAATAGCATATTGGCATTGTCTAAACTACCTGCTGTGCTACAGAGCTGGTTGAAATGAAAGCTGGGAAAGAACTGTTGTTAAAATGTGGATTCCTCTTTTTTCAGTACTCCCCTAGCATGACTATGAGTGTGTGATCCGTTATCAAGTCTCCTCATGAAGACCACAGTGAGTTGGCCCTCTTCAGAGAGCTACTACAGAAGAAAATTATTCATCCCAGTGTACAGTTTAACAAAAGGATCTCAGATGCAATCAGACCCACCATTTTTTTTCTACCATCTCCCCAGTTTTGTCAAGAAAGTGGGTCCCAAACATGATTGAGACAACTGTAAAGTGGCGTAACAGAACTGCCCAAGATGGAACTGCAAACAATTATCTGTGTATGTACATGTATGAGTTGGTATATATGTGTGTGTGTGTGTGATATGGAAATACACACATACATATATAGGCCTGCAGGACATTGTAAAATATTATCACATGGCATCTTAAGTAGAAATGAGAAGTAGGGACTTCTATTCCATCTTTTTTTTCACGTTTACATTTTAATTATTAAAATTTGCTTTCCCTCTCCCCTCCTGAACTGTTTTATGTTGCATATATCACTGCTTTATAAGTTATTTTTTAAGGTGAACTCAAATGATAAATTCTTCTGATTTTGTAAATGTCTGCCATTATGGATAGGAATAAAATTGCTTATAAGAGCTTTCATTAACTTGTGTTTGATACCAGTTACCCTGTGAATCACAAACTGTACTGTTTCAAGAAATAGAAGAAAGCTCATCTTAATTTTTTGGAGAAATTTAATAATTCTCACCTAGTTTGGTGATTTTTTTTTATACTTTGCCTTTAAAAAAAAAAAGAAGCACTGAAGGTTATTTTTCTTCTTTAATTGAAGCCTAATATCTGCAATATCTATTTTAAATGGAAGCCTGAATTTGATACAAGCTTCTCAGTTTATATAGAGTACTATAAGGTTACTGTAAGTGAGCTCCAATTGCTATAGAATCTAGCAATAAAGTGTCAGGGCTTCTTCTGCCCTTGGAAAAGAGTTTTCTATTTAGCATGATCTTCCATAGGGATTATAGGTAGTGGAAATATAGTAGAGTCCTCATTACTGAAACCTTTTCTAACAATTTGCCATTATGTTTCCCCTTTTTTAATGATTCTCAGCTGAATCATAACAATCCAATGTCCTGATTATGACGAGCATCCCCCAAGCCCGTGTAGAGACTCAGATCATCCTGGTACTTCCATATGTATTTTTACGAGGTTTTACCAGTATGAATTGCCTCAACTTTCCAGTAAGGAACCATTCCCGTGAACCAGAATGACTGTGTGAACACTTGATGACTACTAGTCTTGTGAAAGTCCCATATTTTGCCACAAATTGAAAGGAAGCAAAACTCTAAGCCTCTTTTTAAGGAGGTATCGGTACATGGAAGCTTGGGAAAAAAATGAGGAAAGGCATATGGCCCTAAAAAAAGGATTCTTGAAGCAGTCCTTGGTCTCCTTAAGTGTAGCTCAAAAACACGTATTACAGTAAATTTAGTTTCTAACAACATCCAGCTCCCCCGCAAAGAAAACAAAAGTTTGCAATTTTGTAGCCGTCAAAAGATAGATGGTCAGCACTGTGAGTTCAGAGTGACTGAACTAAAATTCCTGCTGCAAACAAAGAGCAAAGTTCTTTGCATACAGAAGAGCCACTTACATAGAGGAAAGAGTTCCATGCAGGCTACAGAGATTTTTTTCATGAAATTGTTAAGTAGTTCATGTAATAGGCTAATTGTGAAGGTAGATGCACACAACAGGATGCATAGGGAGTACTACAATCTCCTCACTCATTTTTATTTTTATATATAATATATATATGAAAATAAAAAGATATAATGCTTTTTATTCTCTTGCTAGGAATATTCAAAGATAGAACTCCTGGAGACAGACACATACTTTAAAATTATGTTACAAAGATTTTGATGACATTAATTTTATTAATAGTAACTACTTTGATCTGTTGTAATCATAAACTAAATAGTCCTTATGTGGGTTTTTTGACTTTGTTCCCAGTGGTTATGAAGGTTTAATTCATTTGCATATCATGGAAAACAGTTTATTGATATCTGAAGACATAACAGAAGCACCTGCTAATGATTTGATTTTAAAAAGACAAAATCAGGTCTAGGTTCCTGGGATCCTGGCCTTGGCTGTCATCACTAATCCCACTGGTGTCAGTGATGATGTCCCCAATACACTCCAGCTTCTTTCACAAACGCTGTGAAGTTCAGGTGTCCTTGCAGTCTCCATTTGGCATGTGTGTTATCCTTGTTCAGAGCCTTCTGAGAAGGACCCCGGGACTCTTTTCCACCCAGTCTCGGTCATACGATGTCACTGCAACCGGACTGAGGTAGATGAGTATGTCTGGATTATGCCTCAGGTGCTAAAGCCCATTCACATACCAGGTAAGTGTGCCCTTGAGTGAGCTCTTAACCTGCACGTGTGCCCTGGCTCTCTTGTGTCCCTAGGGGAACACCCTGCACTGTCCCAAGCCAAGCCAGGACCCTCCCGCAGACACGTAGTGTGGCCAGGGGCCGCATGGCAAGTGGCCTTGATGCCACCTCTGAGGGCCCTCTCACATGACAGCCTGCATGCAGCCCCCAGAGCTTCTTGCTTTGCCAAAATTAGGCAGAAGCAGGGTTTAGTATCAATTAGAAACTGAAATTCTTTTCTTTTTGAATTTGGCTTCTGCCATATTTTAGCTTATAGACACTGTTAAGAAAACTCCTTTCAGGTGCATAATTTTTCTTCTTTTGCAGTCCCTCTATGTATTTTTCCTTACTCCCAGCATATCTTTGTTTCCCCCTTTCCCTTTTCTTTTCAAAACATTTATATTAAATTAAACATGGTTGCAATGATCTTGCAACATTAATCTCAGCAAAAATGTTGCTGGCTTTGAGAGAAATGGTGTTGGGCCCTGCTTCTTGTAGGCTGTCATTCTGGGCCCTGATACTGCACATTACTACGTAGGTCCAGCACTTTTCATACCTAGGTAGCCTCACAGAGTAGTGGGATAAATACGTGCAAGTTTGCGAAGTCTTGTCTTTGGGAGATCTGCTGGAATGCTCAGATGTAGGTAAACCTAATCATCTTGCTTTCTGTAGGGAATGAAGCTGTGCTTACATATCTCGGTAAAGTGATACACATGTGTGTTGGTAAGATTGGGTGATCATAACCATACCTGGATTCTGCACTTGAACCATAGAAAACAATTTTACATGCTGAATACTGACCCTACTATGAGTATCTCTTTAGTTTTTAAATTTGTATAAGGACTTTTCTTTGTTCATTTTTGTTCTTTCTTTTGCCTATAAATCCTTACAGGATTTTGTCATATATAGGAGTATTAGTACAGAAAAAAAAAATATTTGCAAGCACTAAGTTTTTACTCCCAATTATAGTTCTGTTATTGCACTAGGTATCAATGTAAATGCTATTTACTTCTGTGCTTATGCAACAGCATTATTGATAATATCAGAACTTGTCCAGCTCTGAGAAAAATATTAATGTAAGTGGTGCAGGATAGTTTTTTTGCAGTGGGTTTTTAGATAGATTTCTTTCTTTAATATAGAAATAAATAGATCATAATCCTTTAAATGGGTTTTTCAAACAAAATTAAAGAAAGACTTTTTAAAACAGAAGTGATTAAAGTCTTAGAAGAAGCAGAAATAGCAGAATTGTAGATCTCTCTCTGAAAGAACTCTGGCAAAAATTCTGGCTTTGTAGAAATCATCTGAAGTTCTCATGCACTTCAGTGAAACAGGTGTTTTATTTGCTGCATAAACCGATGAAGAGGAGTATCCATACTGGGTTTTATTTCCATATGTTACTCTTGTAGAGACAAGAGTGAGCAAAGTGAGGGGTAAGGTGAGCAGAAAGTTGTATGAATCACAAATAAAGCACGTGGCCAGACGTGCATTAAAAACATACCTTGTAGTTCTATGTATAGCTTGCATTATTTTATTAATTGCTTGGGCATGTGGAAGACCTGCAGTTGAACACAGTGTTCTCCCCCCACTTCATTGCAGAGTGAATTTGGTGCATGAGAAAGACATTGAAATAACCTTGAGTCTAGTGTTTGACACAGCTTTCGGTGTCCAGTGGACTGTGCCCCAAGCTTCACTAGAGCGGCTGCCTTTTCCAAGTGCCAGAACAGGTCAGCTTCCAGATCAGTAAGTTACCGTTCAGTCTGCTGAGTGCCACGATTGCCACTTGTTATTCCGAAGCTCTCTGATTAGAGCCTAGACCACCTATGTGCTGTGTATACAACAACAATTGCCAGACTTACTGACCTACTCCCATTTTGATGGACAAAATATACTGTTAAAAGCACCATATCCCCTGACTAGTTATGTGAAGACATCCCATCTCTCTCCCTTTAATACAAATTGGAAAGTATGTAGACTGATTAATTTAAATAATTCAAAATAGGAAGGAAGCGAGCTTGATTTTTTATGGATAGCAATTTAGAATCCCTGCATCAGAGGGATAGCTGCTTGAACTGTCTGAAAATCATTTGAATTTTCCCCTGTTCTGTGGTTAGCAAATGAAATACTGCACGTAAAGAGGATTTGGAAATAGATAGGTAATTTAATGAGGGACCAGCTGCTATAGTATTCAGTGTTGTACATTTTATTCTTTTTTTCCTTTACTAGTTAAAATGAATTTTCAGCTGATAAAAGTTGCCTTGATTTTTATTTCTCCGATCAGTTCTCTGATCAGTTAATTTTTTTAATATTATCTCCTGCTGCTAGAGATCTCTGATTCTTTGTTGTTATTGTTGCTAAATATGGGCTGAATTCTTCAAGATTTGACCCTACACATCTGCATTTGGAGAATATCTTAAAATAGGGTTTAATGATTAAAAATGATCAGTACAGGTAAAATTAGTTTTCTTTAATTCAGTGTAAGAGATGATGCAGGGCTCCTGCTCCAAACAGGCTTGGGCTTGGGTGGGCCCCAGGGCTGGGGATTTTGATGAAGCACATCTTTCAAATAAAAAACAAAAATCTCTTACTGCAGTGAGAGCTCCTTTCTCTTCAAGCAAACTGATCACACTAAGGATCTAATTCAGGATTTGATGGTATGAAACAGCTATAAAAAATCAGTACAGTCAAATACAAATGAGATAGATTTAAAATTTAAGTGTGCATCTTCCTCTGGTTTCCAGACATTATTGGCTCAGTCCTATAAGTTGTTGTTGATACCAATTGTCCTCCTGAAACTTTGATGAAACCAGTAGCATAAGGTCGTTGTTTGCAAGATTTCACCCTGAACTGGACAAAATAGTGTATTTGAAGTGTGTCTTTATTGGCAAATGTATACACTAAAACACAAAAGGTGTGTTGAAATTTCAAAAAAGATGCTTCAACTCGAAAAACTGAGAGAAAAAGTCCTAAACCAATGTAAAATGTTGCTTTGAATGCATGCGTGCAAATTACCTGCTAGTGCTGTCATCTTGGAAACAAATTATGAAAACAAATTCACAGTACATAAATGGATCATCTACTCAGGACATTGAAACACATTCACATTTGTTTGAAATAAAGCTTATATGTGTCTAATTTTAAGCATATTTTAAGAACACAAGTAGTTCTTTCAGACCAGTTGGACCACGGATATGCTTAAATAGTGTTTGAATGTGGACAGTCTAGAAACTCAAATTAAGTCTTCCCTAAATAGACCTTTTATTTTATTTTTATCTTTATTTTTTTAAAGATTATACCAGTGCAGGAGCATGTTTATGTATTGATACATGGAACAGATTTGGCTTTCTTCTGTTTCTTATTTTGTTAGAGCATTGTTCACTATTACATGAACTATTTTTGTGAACTTGTCCTTCATCTTGTTTTAAATTGTGCAGTCATAGTTTCCCTCAACATAGCTAATGGCATTACAGTCTTAGTCCAAACTTCTGGGTCTGTTCTTCATTTAAGCTTAAAATATGTAAGGAAGCCTCTCATGTAATGGGAAAGCTTGCCATAAAAATGTATAAAGGTTTTCTTGGGTACATGTTTTCACATTTAATAAAAATACAGTTTTCATTTATAATCTGAAGTGGTCACTTTCTAGCCACTATTTAAGTTCTGTGTGCTAAAGAAACTGAGAAAACAAATGCCTTTTTTGTCACTTGAATTCAGCATCATAAATATTTGCTGAAAGACATGCTTTTGGGGATATCAGATCAAAACATCCTTGCTGTGAATTAAAAAAGTGAACTTTTTGTTGAAAGCCCCTTCCACATCCAAAAAAGTGGATTTCCTAGCATCCTAGCATCTGATACTTATAATTTTATAAGAGCTTATTTCACCAAGAGTCTGATGTAATTTGTGTGCTCTGTTTTCACCATATCTAGCAGAAGACTCAGTGTGCCCCTTGACTGTGTAAGAGTCTGCGCCTCGCAGAGGCCCAACTGAGTGGTCCAGCAGGCTTCTCCACACAGTCTGCTAGTGAAGTACTGGATAACACACCTGCGAAGTGCACCCTTTTCAGTAACAGGATATTCTTGCAGTATATCACTGTTCTCCTAAGAAGTTTTACAATCTGCTTTCTTGCAGTTAGGTCTGGGAACTCCCTAAGATTTTACAGTGCCAGGACGTGAGACTTCATTTTACTGACACAAATTCTGGCAGTGTAACATTCGTTTTTGTAAGGAATAGGCTGAAAACATGGGCGTTTTGAAAGACTGCACATTTTTTCAGTCCCCTCATGCACTAGAAAAGAAAACACACAGGTTAAAAGTTTGGTCTGTTACAGAGATATTTACAGTTTTTCAGAAAATGATGGTATTTTAACAGTAGCCCTGACTGACACCATGCTTGTCCCTATCAATTGAAATCATCAATAATCATTTTGGATATAAACAATTTTTACTACGGAATGCTGTTCCGATTAGTGAGGAGACATATTATCAGCTGGATAAACTGGATATTTGTAGGCTTTATTTCTGTTGCTTAATCTTGGCGTTTTCTTCTCTCGCATTTGGATTTTCCCATTGCTTGTACTAGGCCAGATGTTTGCACAAAAATAAGAACAGTTTTCCCAATAAACATACGAAAAGTTGTTCCCATCCATAAATAGAGTCTTACTTGCAGGGAGTTTATTTCATTAGAGACATTGTGCATAATAACAAACAAGGAGTGGCTGTGCAAGATCCTGAGAGTCCTCGATGTTAGAGATGAGGAAAGTTAGCATCTCAGAGGCTTGTGCACTAGATAAGATGATTTGTAAATCACATAAAATCACTTGAAACAAAAGCTGATATTTGCCACACAGAATGGAGGAAAATAAAATCCAAATAAGACCTACTTAGTTGAAGCAGAAATTTCCTAATGATATAATTTACTACGAGAATTTGAAAAGCATGTAATCAATGATAAGTTTGTTAGCAGCAGCCATCAACAAAACTGATGGCTACGATTCAGTAGCTCCTCTCTTTCTTAAGGTGGAGGTGCAGCCTGCAGTCTTACCCACAGCAGGAAAGTGAGGTATCTTGGCCTAGAGAGAAGGTAGACAAGGGGCTGTAAAGTCCATAAGGTTCACCATGTGTTTCAGATGAGTAAAGTCCAAGTGCCCATCCAGCTGGTGTCAAAGTCCATCTCCAATAAAACCACGTAGCACATTGAATAGTTTAGCGAAAATGGAAAGCAGTTTTTTACAATGCCATCTACAAACATGGCCTTCAAAAGTTCCTAGCTCTGTTCTCATTTTCTAAGTAATGCCCAGTTTTCATTTGAGTTGTGCTTACATTGATGGTTAGGGAAGAGTCTTACAATTTTCTAAAGAAGCCTGAAATACAGACTTGAACAGTGACATGAGCAGAGTGGAAGCTGGAGCACTCTTATTATTTGGGAATGAACTAACATTTTTCTTTCAGGACAAAACCAAAAATGAATCCTTAGAAGAAGCTTTCTTAGCCTTGTGGTAGCTATTAGAGAAATGTAAATCAAAATGCTCTATGTCTAATGACCAAGTTGGAAGACTTTTTTGTGGCAAGTATCCCTGTGCAAAAATGTTGTGATGCATCTATTTTGTGCATATTTGCCCCAAACCACAAAAAACAGAAAGCCTTTTATGGCCTGCTATACATGCATCTGGCAAACACTCATTTCTGGTGGGGAGAGGAGGAAAATTTGATAGTTGGTGGGTTATTGTATTTATCTGAATTACTTAAAACATTGGTAAACTATTGTCAACTTTGTTCACATTGCACAAGATATTCTGTGTAGAGATGTATTTTTTTTCTTTGCTGCTGGCATTATAATTTCAGTGAACCCTGCATATTCTGTAAATTTCTGTAGGTTTTGTGTAAGAAACCTTGTCACCATTGCTTAATACTGTAAATTCTTGTTTTGAAGCAAAGGGTGGCTTTTGACTGTACAGCCATGTGTATTATAATACTTGTTCTGTCAACAAAACTTGCTGTTCACATATAGTTAAAGCCTTGCTAAGCACGCTTAGTGGTTTCAGAAATTTATTTCAAACAGCAAATATATAAGCCATTTACAGGAATATTAAATCAACTCTAACAAAAGAGAATTTGACGCAGTTCAGGTCCTTTTGGAGAGCTTGGGGTTGGATTTGAGGGGACAGGAGGCAGCTGCAGTTCAGCACATTTCATGGTGCAGCTTGTGCTTTTGCCTGCGAGGGGCCGGTGCAGAGCCCTGCTCCCCTGTGCAGGGAGCGCGTCTTCCTTCCCGCGTCCCCGCTCCGGGCAGCAGCTCCGCAGCCCGGCTCCGAGAGCTTTCCCAGCCTGCAGGCTTCCTTGCACTATGGAGCTGTACTGGCTTTTCCTCTGGCGGGTCTGTTTTTTTGCACTTCTGTGTTGGTGCCAGGATAGAAACACAGCTGCAGGGTAGGGAGGAGAGGTTAGGAAGCATTTCTCTATATTGTGCCCTGGTCCCCAGCTCCCGCAAGTTTGATGTGTGGCAGTGTCTTTAGGAAAAATTCATTCTTTGTTTACGGAGAAGGAGGGAAAACAAAACAAAACAAAACAAACCTTTCTGAACTCCACCATTTATATGGTTATTTTATGATATACTGCAAAGATCTGAAAATATGTATGTGTTCTCTGCTTGTTCCTGACATCAGAAACTCAAACCCTGTCTAGACTGAAAGGTTTTATGACTGGAAAAGAGTAAAATGCTGGCAACACACCCTGAGAAAGTTGAAAGAAATTCTTACGTAGATCATTTTAAATTGTGTTTTACTCGTTTTTGTTGGTAGTTTCAATGATGAGGTTAGCCTTTTGAATAAAGGCGGTCTTTGTTAGTGACTTTGCACCTTCACCCTTTCACATAAAATTCTGGGTATTTGCAATAAACATTCCTCATACCTCCAAGCCAGATTGTAGATAAATTCCTTGTACTGCCAAAGTCAAAAAAAAAAGGGGGGGGGGAGGCATTTCTAGAGATTACCTAAGCCCTTTACGGAGAGCAACAGAGCATAATCCCAAATAAAGAGAAGTGTTTGCAGCTCACATCTGAATAATTAGGGAGGTCTGTTTTAGACAAAGAATAACTTTCAACATCCTTCCTGGAACTGTTCACACTGCAATCTGTAATTAATGAAAACCTCAGTAATACTCCAGATCAGCAGGAATTCAATTTGTCAATATAAATATTAATGTAGAAAATAGAGAGAAATCTTGATACTGCCTCTGACCTTAGGCATTAATATTGATAAAGCGGGAGTCTTGTAGACTTGGTGCATTTGAGAGCAGCTGTCCCTCTCCTCAGAGAGTGCCTCATCTTTGTTATTGACAAAGAGCCAATCCATGTCATATCAGAGTTCAAAAGCACGGCAAGAGGGACATCCCCCGCACTCATCCATATGCAGCCATGTGTGTCTTGTGCCAGGATGAATACTCATTCCAACTGCAAACTTCTCCAGAGCTGGTTTGTAACTTTTATCAACAGCCGTGTAGATCATTTCCGAAGGGCAGCAGTCTGTGTTGATGAGGGAGCCAACAAGCTGCCTGACAACCATCGCTTTCCAAATGCCTGAGAGTCTTGCTCCGGGGCCTGCTCACCCTCTTAGCTGCAGCCCTTGGAAGGCCTTGTGCCAGGAGCGCAACTTGCCCTCTGATGCATCAGAAAACAGACCTTGCACTGAAGGCTTCCTCTTCCTAAAAAACCTCTTTTAAAATAATTGAGCTGCTTACCACAGCAGCTCAAGTGCTGAGAGGCTTGGTGGTACTAGTTTTCCTGTACCACGAGATGTTCTGATGTACCTTGAGAAAATCCTCCCACGCACAAAGTGCCGCCGAAGCCCCGTGCAGCACAACTCTTGGGACTCCCTGTGCTCAAATCAGCCTCCTTGTCCAAGAACCAGGCATGGGAATGTCACGCAGAGGTCACAAAATCCAGTTTCATTGTTTCCTTTTGAAAAAGTTGCTGGCAAGACCGGAGAGTTGCAAAGACACGGATCACACAGGTCATTCCCTACAAAGCGTATCTGCACTGGGGCCGCAGTGTTATTACAGACTATGTTTTGTAATAATATTACCATACCACTGGGCCACACTTGTTTGTATTTCACCCTGTGGTCTGATTCATTCTACCCTAACTTTAGCAGCCTAGGCTTCTGCAGCAAGTCACTGGGGGACAGAAGACATGCCTCCAGAGGATCCTATTATGGCATCAATTGCTCTCTCAGTTAATGAATCCTGCATGGTTTTAGGGACCTAAAATTAGATAGGATGAATTTAAATGTTTATGTTTAGCCTCACTTCCCTGTATACAAAAGTCTCTTTATTGAAGTCCCATACGAGCCTTTAAGAATTTGTGTTCATGTGACTTACAGATAATTTTCTGAATCCCTCGATCAAAAACATGAGACTTCTGCCCCATAGGTTGCTATTCGCTACTTCCTTTTTTTTTTATAAAGAGGTGTAACTTGAATCGACTTGTTTGAACATTTCTGGGAGATTTACCCCTGCCTAGAAATTGTAGCCTTCATTTGTTAAATGGGTTCTCTCACTCCTTGGCAGCACAAAGAGATCCATTCATTCAGCAGCATATGAAGAACCCCTTGCACAGATGAATCAACACCAGCAATAGCATATGCTGCTTTTAAATTCAGCCATGAGCTCGTAACTAAGGTATTTATATATATATTTTCTAGGGATGGCTAAACATTCCTTTCCTAGGAGCTGTAAAGAAGAAATCTAGCAGCTCATAATTTAGGATTGTGAGAAATGGTGGTTTCTGTCTTTTGTGAGCTTCCTGTATGTTATTTCACGCCCTGGTTTGGAGATGGGGAAGCAGCCGGTTTCAGGGAGGTTTCAGCTCCTTGCAGACAGCGTTGCTGTCCGGGAGAGCAAACCCGGTCTGTAGCGGGTGCTATGGCCGGCCTGCATCATCCACACACGTTGTTCAACTTGCTCTCCTGCTTCTCAACTGCTGCTACCAAATCGTAACAACAGTCGTGCTGATTCTTGTTGCAGGCTGAGAAACACCTGAGGTTAAAAAATACGAATGTTGTAATTTGAAGTGTCCACATTCTCCCAGCTGGGCTTGAGACAGGCTGCCTTCATTGCTGCCAGGTTACTTCACCGCACAAGAGTAGGTGTAATTTTGTTTTGCGAGTCTTAACAGCAGCACTATTGCTATGTTTGCTGTATTTTCTGAGTTGTGAGTCATTTGGTGATGAAAATGATATGCATCTTGTGTAGCTAGGAATAGAAAAAAAGTTGCAGAAAGCTTTTTATGGTACTCTAGTGCAATCTCTGCTCTGCTCAATATTTTAAGAGCTAAATTTTGCCAAAATATTATGTTCAAGAATTACTTTTGCAACGTCCTTGCATGAATATGGGTTTGAATTTTCTGTGACTGTTTCTGGGTCTCGGTGGACTCTGGACCAAAGGTAAAGCTGTTGCAACGGGCAAGATAACTCTGGTAGCCACTCACTGACTACTTTGCAGATGCATAAAACCATTCTGTCTCTTGGCTGGTGTTCTTCCGGTGTTCCTGGTAGATCATCATATTCCTGAGCAGCTTTGTCACTCACCAGAGGAGAGGTGGAACTGCAGAAATGTAGCAATTAATCTATTCTCTTCTCCAGCCATCCTTTATTTTAGAGCTTACCTTTCAATTAACATATTCAGTTATTGTCTGTTATTGAATATCTGGAGGTCGTTTGAGCAAAAACATGTGAATATATATAATTTACAAGAAATATAGGCTTGTATTGTGCCTTCGTAATTCTCTTCAGCTTCAGTATCTACAAGCTACGAGCAGACAAGCTTCTTCCCTCTTTTGGGATACTCTTTGCTACCTAGTAAATGATGGCTTCGTTAATAGAGGACATTTGAGTCTGCTGGGGCTAACATGTATATTTTCGCAGCTGAAAATGCCACAGTACTCTCCACCAGGCATAAGCACAACGACATATCACTGCGGCGCATGCCATCTTCCAGCTTTTCTCTCTCTCTACCTATGACTGCATGTGGAAACTTTGTAAACGCTGCTGTATAAACTGCTACATTGTTTATCTAATACAGGTGTTCGTCTGCATCCCTTGTTTGCTCCAAACTCCCATTAATGTGAAGGTTACTGGTGGCTTTAAAGGGAGTTTTGGAAGCGCAAAGAGTACAGGGGGCAACTCTTCAGTAGTTTACAGGCTGCTGTAAATTAATGTTTTTTTCAGCAAACAAATGTAGCATTTTAGCAGTGACTTCCTAGTGAAAACACTGAGCGTGCTTATCAGTTCAGATTCTAAGATAAAAGTGTCAGGCTGTAATTGTAATTGTATGTCATCTGATGTTGACACCTCACCAGGTATGAGGTATGAATCTCAGTTGTATCTATATGTTAGATTCTGATACAGCAACCAATGCAAAACTGAAAGGTGAACAGCCATGTTTTAGTATCACAGCTACACAAGAAATCACACTTTTCAAGAGATTGTTTTTAAATTTCGTTTCACTATTTCTGAAATATTTTCACCACTGAAGTATTTTTCTATACAGTTACCTGAGGCTTGGCTTCCTTTCACCAACCAAAATAGTCTGTAGCCTTCTACACTGTGAAAGGCAAGCTCTGTGGGGAAACATGGGCTTTGCGCTTGCCCAGCAAATTAGCAGAAACTTCATCCAAGCCATAAAAGCCTTTTATGTTATTCTGTGTTTATGTAATCAAAGCAATTGGGGATAGGAGCTTCAGGAATAAAGAGGTCTCCTTATCCAACATTTTACTCCCTCTAATTCGTAGGGGTTTAAGAGTCCTTCTCTCAAGGCTCTGCTGTGTTTATGCAGTATATGCAGCTAGCACCGGAGCGTGGTTTACTTTTAATAGCAAGGAGTAACATATGTCCCCATGGACATGGACACTTGCAAACAAGTCTGATACCGAGAATCAAAAAGCAAGATGGTACCAGTGCATCAGACTCTGTGCTACAGCAGGGTTTTTAGCTTTCGTCATTTCTATTTTATTTTGTGGGAGAGGAGTTGGGGGATCTCAGACCATATGGGGAATTTTAGAAGTCTATCATTCAACAATCATTTTATAAAGTCTAACTTCAAAATGCACTATGATTTATTACAAAAGTATATTTTCCTCTGTTTGCTGACCTGGTTGTTCCATTTTGTGATAAGTTAAACTAAGCAGTTAATTTGTTGCACTGCCTAGCTGCATGAATTCATCCAGTGTACATATGTACCTGTGCAGCATTTCTTTGGGTTTTGTATTTGAATTTGCAGTATTGATTATTTTTGTATTTTACTTTGCCTCTGTTATTGGAATTGTAGTAAACATAATTTATACATATGATTTTACAACTGTTTTGCAACTGAAAAGTCTTCTTTAAATTGTAAAGTTTTATTGATGGATACTCATTAAAATGGTATAAGAATTATATTAACAATTGTTTTGTGTTTTGATGCTCTCTGTACATAAATATATGTCTATTTATCTGTTTAATGGTGCTTGTGTCTTGCAATTTTGGATACATTTTAGAATAAAGTTTCATTTTGCAAGAAATAGTTGTATTTTCAAAAGCTGTGTCAAAAAGAAAAAAAAAAGAAAAGAGAAAAACCTTCGTTTCCAGGAAAAGAAAAGGATTATGACAGAAATATTAACCTCTAAAATATTCACAGGTCAGGCAGTAGTACATTTAATTTTAGAATATATATGTATATATACGTAGTCTATAAAGATGCACATATGGCTGATTAACTGACATCTACATTTAAGATTTTGCCCAAAAGAACCATTTTGGAGGCATGTGCTACTGCTTCCGCAGGCAAGGAAAGATTTGTAAATGCCTTTTGTATATGTTACAATGTCACAATTAAAACATGTAATTTTCCAAGGCACACTAAAAAGTCTCCAATTTTACATCTGTTTAAATACGAAAGGAATTTTGGTAGAAGCTTCAAGCACAATTTTAGCTCACAGACTTCTTCTAAATGGTGGGGAAAATGTCATTCTAAACCAGAACTTTTTTACCAGTCCCTTGTTCTTGGAGTAAATTCTAATTTGGCTGAAATTCTGGTCTGGAGCAGTTATGTTGTTAGATGAGCCAGTTGCTAGCTGTCTACTGCCTGTACATCTGAGCACAGCTTCTGGCTAGCCCTAATGGCTTTACTTTACAAAATATTTATCCACATCTAATACTGAATTCATCTTTTATTAATGCAGTGCCTTACCTCTTCTGGCACAATTTCTCTAAAGGCACTGTGCTGTGTCTTGTACTTCACAGCACTCCAGAGATATGCTACTTCGCTGCACAAAGCTTTTAAAATCATGTTGCTTCAATTACAAATGCATGTTATCAGGAGATGAAAATCTAATATCCATCCTGTTTTTTCCTTTGTAAATGTATTTAAAACCATCCTGCACCTGTGTTGTTGTTTTCACCATGTCAGTTCAGCACAAAAAGCTTCAAGCCATTAAGTAAGAACCGTTTATTGACACAAAATTTTAAAAATTGCTTTAGGAAAGAACAGTTCTGAAAGGAAGCCAATTTCTTTATTAGTTAACCAAACTTTTGAAGTTGAGCTCATCCTAATTCACCACCAGTTCTCGTTTCAAAAGAGCAGTTTTACTGAAGACTGTAACTCAGTGACATAAGAGTTTGGATAAAGGGCATCTTTCACCTGTCTTTAACCACTTGTGCCTCTCCTCGCAAGAGATCAACAACGTGAAATCTGCTGGCTCACCAAGGGGCTTCCTGGCTCTTGCCTTGCCACATAGTGTTGGTCCAGCCATCTCCTGTGTGGTGGCATCCAGAGGTTGTGCTATAGGCTGCTGTGCCGAGCAGGCACCTTTCAGCTGGGACACTGTTCATTTGTGGACCCTATCTCCTGTGTTAAGGTTAAGTAATTCCTCAGCTGCAAAAGGGGAACAACATAGCTGACCAGCATTCCGGATATTTTCTGAGGATAAATAGACTGAAGACTAAAATACTCAGTTACTCCAATGGTAACTAATAACCTAGAGAAGTGTATGGGAATGCAGAGAAATAAGTTAGTCAAGTCAGCTGGAAGAAGGACACCGGAGCAGGTTACCTCAGCAGAGAGGGTCACAGAAGAGGAGCTGGAATGCAGGAGTGCAGAAACTTATGAAAACAGAGACTAGTTGTGGGAAAGGACATTTTAGGTCACTCGTTCTCCTGTTCACCAAGTATCCAGAGCAGGGACAGCCATGCGCATGGCTGGTTTGGATCCTGAATGGTAAAACCTGTGCTTGATGGGCAACTTGCACGTGGGAGTTTTCTCATGCTTCCTATCACACCCTTTCCTTAGAAAGTGGGAGATAGATAAACACAGACCTGAGGTGCAGTCTTCAAATAGCAGCTGCCCTTCAACCCAGCAGAAACAAGACAAGTTGCCTTCTCTGTTTCCCTCATGTCCTTCTACACAGCCTACAAGAGGTTTTCTGACCATTCACTCCAAGCTGGTACTACTCTAAGTATTTCCGAAAGTGAGCTGAGTTAGATTTTATATTTACTTGTGATGCAAGCAGCTTTGTTGCTCCTACTCGTACCATGGACTACAGGTACATATGGGCCAAATACTTGATCAGTGGGACGGGGCTGAAGGGACGCGAAGGAAGCAAAAAACACATAAGCATCATTTTAAAGAAAGTCTAGGTTATAAGCAAAACAAGATAAACTTGAGAACAAAGTTGTACATCACTGTCATTGGCAACCGAAAGACAGTTTGCTTTTTTGTTTGTTTTAAGTAAATTCTTAATTCAGCTTAAGGACTTTTCCTTCTGAGGCCCAGGAGCCATGGCAGAGAAGCTGACACTTGACTTCTCGTCATGCGGACAGAGAAGCCGAAGAAAGAAAATGGTAGTAAAGACTAAGCTGTGTCACTGCCGCTTCTGAAAGTCTGCTTCTTTCCTCCACAGAGTTCAGCCAAAAAAGAGAAAGGAAATCCAGCACAAGTTTTCTTCAGAAGCAGCAGCATAAAAGTAAATTTAGGGAACAGGAAAGCATGTTGCAGAGAGCCAATATCCTCTGGCGTGCTGGTACAGCCATGCTGTTGCTTGCTAAAAGAGTATGTGACAAAGAAACAGTGATCTTGTCATGGTGTAATGATATTAACAGATCATTTTGGAAGAAACAAAATCCTTACTGCACTGAGTAACTCTATCTTGGCAAGGGCAGTTGATTAAAATTCAGATTTTCCCTGCTGTTATGTAAAGATGGATCTTTAACAGCATTTAGACAAACATTCAGAGCATAAGTTCATTTCTGTGTATTTTTAAGAAACATGGCAAGCCTGTGGCTGGGACGGCTGAGAAGGAGCCTTACTAGGGCACAAAAAGGAAAAGCTGTTCCGAAAAGCAGCAGTAAAACCAGCGGCGGGCAACATGCCTCCCTGGCCAGCCCGGCCGGGAGCCCCTTCGCTCCAACGTGGCCGCAGACCTGGTGCGACCCGAGCTTGGCGCGACCCAGAACCCGCGCATCGCCTCGGCGGCAGCCCGCGCTCACGACGGCCACGCGGCCCGGCCTCGGCCGCTGGGGAAGGGAGCCCACGGCACGGCCGCAGGTCCTCCCAGCGGCCCCGCTGGTGCCCGGCAGCAGGGAGCGCTCCAGGGCCCGGCTGCCGGGCAGCCAGGGTTGGGGCAGTTGACCCGGGTAAGGAAGAGCCCCATCCACAAGGCGCCGAGCGGCGTTATAAATATTTATAACGCAGGGCCAGCACGTGCGCGGCCCCGGGGGCGCCGCCACCGCCTCCCCGCCGCGCCCGCGGTTACACATTAGCGCGTCGGGGCGGGCCGGGCCGGGCCGCGCTGCCCGGGGACGCCGGCGAGCCGCGGCCGCCGCCGCTGCGGGCATGGAGCGGCGCGAGGCGGCGGGCGGCGCGGCGGGGGGCTGCCACACGGTGCAGAGCTGCCACACCGTGTTCCCGGGACATGCCAACGAGCGCGGCGCGCTCAGCGCTGGGCAGCTCCTCAAGTGGATCGACGCCACCGCCTGCCTCGCAGGTACCGCGCCGGCAGCGGCCGCCGCCATTTGCCCCCCGGGGCCTGCCCCGGCCCCGCCGCCATTTGCCCCCCGACGCCTGCCCTCCCGCAGCCGCGGCGCGAGCGAGGCGCTGCCCCCGGCACCCCCGGTAGCCCCGGGGTGTCTGTGGGATGAAGGGGGCAGCCGCGGGGCCGGGTGGCCGAGGCTGAGAGGGAGCGTGAAGCTGCGGCGAGGGCCGTGGCGATCTTAGGGTTAAAAACAGAGTGGAGGAAAGGAGAGAAAACTGGAGGTACTATGGCAGAACAAACTGCTAACTGAGAACTGACAAAATGTCAGGGAAAAAAGAAAGAAAGAAAAAAAAAGGATACGGTGTGCTTTTGCTTTGGTTTGTGTGTGGTACGAGTTCAGCAATGAAAACTTCAAAAATCCCTGAGCTAACTTGTAGAAGTTCAAGCTGCATCCAGAGCGCTGGGAGTATGCGAGGTGCTGCCGTCGTCAGCGCACGCCGCTGCCAAGCGCGGCTGCATACATTAGCAGCCCATAATCTGCCTTGCGGCGCGCACAGATATATTTGGGAAGCTCGTGCCTGGATGACAGCTCCATATGACGTGGTGACCGTGGTATTCCCGCTGGGTAGGTGTTGCGGCACTCGGTGATGCGCCGCTAGTTCGTATGCTCTTCCTATATGGAAAGAGTTAAGATGCTGTAGAGCCAGTCCCACATAGGAATTGGTACCTACTTCACTCTGGCACACAGCAACTTTCAAGCAAAATCATGTGTTTTCTAGAGACTTTTTTTTCTAATGAGTACTGATTTCTGCCAGGTATTTACCCCTCAGCAGTACTGCACAGACAGGATCCACTGCAGTTGCAGCAGCCCGTTAACTTCATTCCCTGCTCAGAGTAGCAAGACCCGGCTGTTGCCGTTTGCCAGAGCTCCCTTGACTTGGGTTAAGTCCTGATCCTCATCAGCCCTGGATCTGCCACCACAGCTCATCCACCTTTTGTAATCGCTTTTGCTAGATTAGTCTTTGGACAGCACCATTAATTCGTGCCACGGGGTTAATCCTGTTACCCGCTGCGGATATTTTAACACCTTGCCTGGCTTTGCTTTCTTGTGTCGCAGCAAGGTCCAACTGCTAGGCAGGGATTTGTTTGGCTTTAGCACCTTTCCCCGACACTAGCACCAGCTGGTACAGTTGCAGGGGCCTGGGCTTTGGAGCTCGCTCACTTCGTATCCTGCTGCTTGCTCCACTTTTGATGCTATTTATGATCTATCACTTTCCTACTCATCATCTTGCATGACCTGTCAAAGCGGTGTTTCCAGTCGCTTAGTGGTTAGTGCCCCCTTCCTTCACCACAGTTGATTGTGTCTTCCAGACAACCCTACCTGGATTTTGCCCCTCGTGCCTTAGAAGGGAGCTGCTTGGTATCTAATTGAAACAAACAAGCGGTGCTATTTTTTACGATCAACTATTTATTGGGAGATTAAGAACATAGTACAAGTTCTGGTACAGATATTTTGCAATTTTTACAATCAGTCATTTTTAGTTTTTAAAATCTTGTGTGTGTATGTATACTTGTATTTAATCCCTGCCCTTTTTATTGCAAAACTGAGTGCATGTATTTTTATGCTTTAGACTGCTCTGACGGCACTATCAAGCTGTAGATCTTAGGCCGTAGAATATAATCCCTGTGTCTGAGAATCCCTAAGTGACATAAAGCTTCCACATTTGTTTAGTGTTGTCACTTTTCACAGCATAGTGGTATGAGAGGGATTTCAGAGATTTCTGTGTCTCTTTTTGTCCTTCACCATTCTTGTAATCTCGCTCTTATCGATCATTTTTAAAGAAAGATCTTAAATAGTCAGAGCTTTTAAAACAAGGCAGTGTCATTATCCATCTGATAGCAATAAGATATCACTATTATTTCATGATAAATATTGACTCTAATCTTACTGAGTTCTTTTTTAAAGGGTCCACTGCAGGCTTGCGTGGGGGCGTGATCAAAAGTCGAATTGAGAAGTGCCGTGTTTTCATCTTTCCTGCACACATATACAGGTGAATATCTTGCTGCAAGCACAACGTAGTAATTCTGTCTTTGTGTTTCTCTTTTGAAGCTGAGAAACATGCTGGTGTGTCTTGTGTGACAGCATCTATGGATGACATACAGTTTGAAGAGACTGCCAGGTACAAGACCAACTAGTAATAATTAAATGTTTTCTTTTTAGGGATTATTATTGGGCAGAGAGAAACTGAGATATTGTAAAATTTAAGGTAATGGGTCAATGGCCTCCCCAGAGCCCCAGGGCTGTCTTGTAATTGGCCTTCTGTATCTGTGATAGCTTGACCCACCTGGAAAACAGATCAATTTAAACAAGTCCAAAATAAATGTGCTGCTTTGACCCAGCAAACTAGAAGCCAGGTGAGAAACTGATGGCCTAATGATCTTTGGCCCTAGTTAAAATGAGTGCTATGGTTCATTACTTATCTGTTAAATAGCGAATACAGACCTGCAGCAGTTATTGCATGATTTCTTTATTGCTACAAGTGCTCTTTCAGTTTATTTTCAACCATATCATTCTTTCCACTCTTAAAGTTCATGTAACAAAATAGAAACTTTTTGCATTTGAGAACGGTGACTATTTAGTGAACCTACAAGATGATATGGAACTTCAAAAACTGGAACTGTTTTTCATGATTTCCTGAGGGATGTATGACAGTGTGGGAAGAAATGTCAAGTTTTAATAAAAATCTTATCTTAATAGAAAGTGAAAACCATTATCTTGTAGTTAATGCTGAGTTTAAGTGTTTATTTAAAAAACATGGTTTGCTGGCATTTAAGTAAGCCTCTGTGTAATAACTTTGTTACATTGCAGAATCTGGTTTGCTGCCCCAGTGGGAGACAAGCAAAAGAAGAACTAAGATACCTGTTGAATTTCCCCTCAGCCTAACAAACTGGAAATTAGTGAGTGTTTAGGTCAATGCGTAGGTAGGAATGACCTGGTTTCATGGACACAAGCAATTGTCAGGATTGTGAACTGAGCAATATTGGCCATTTGGTGCAGGAGTGATGTCAATTTAAAGTTGTTTGCAATATGTAAGTGTAAAATAAGTGCATGCAGACTTCTGAACAGCAGGATTGTTAGACTAGCAGCCACTGAAAGGAGAAAACTGGCACCAATAAGAAAAGTGAACATGGTCATGCTGAATCTCGAAATCACAAGAGGTTCTTAGTTTCAAAAAACTCAGAATGACTTTTGAAGTTTTTATCTTGAGCATGGCTGTGCTGTGTTTTTATTTTTGTCTTTAGGAAAAAGTCCTTTCTGTGAAAATTGTAATCACAGGGTCCTGCAAATGAAATCAGGGTAATGCTTGTCTTTTCGGCATTTTCAAGCACCAGCCCTACTTCTCAGGCATTTCAAGATTTTAGACCTCAGTAACTTCAGAGCAATTTGTTGTCTTGTTTGAGGGCAGAACTGGACATCTAAAATGTACTGAAAATACTTTTTCTTCTAAATCTATTTCTAAATATGTCTCTGGTTCTACTTTCACTTCTGATACCAATGTTTCATTATTAACAAGAAGTTAGGCAATGAACTATAACTGTGAAGAGTTTTCATCAATTATTTTTCAGCTTCAAGTCAGACCTATCTGTAGGTCTGTAGCTAACTGTATGATTTCATAAACTTTGCCAAATCTTGTTGATTATAGGAACATCTTGCAAAAATAACAGAGAGCTTAAGTAGTACATAGGAAAAATATTTTGTAAGTTACCCGCTGTAAGGTTGTATTCACCTACTTCAGGTTACCATAAATTTTATTTTTAACTACTTTGATTAACTATTTGGTACTTTTCAGTTGAAAAAGATATTTTTCAAGTATCTTTCCGGTTAAAATGGAAAACTGAAATTCCCACAATATTCCTACATATTCTCACTGAAATTCTCACAATGCTGCTCTATATTGCGAAATTCAGTTTTATTCCATGTTAACAACTAAATTCTACTCCCATGTCTTAATGTACAGCAGTTCATTGGTAGTAAGACTGTTGTCTGATTTTTTTTTTTAATACATTTATATGAATTTTGTCAATGCTCTATGTGTAAAGCCTACTCAGTTTGTACTGGCATATTCAGAAGCTCTCTGTGAGTTACAAATGGGCCAAATTCTGTGACTCTTGCCCTTAAATATCCATTTAAATGCCTGAGCTGATTGGCTTCCCTGGCTTAAATAAGTCAGTTTGTGCAGAGTCAGAGTAGCTGATAGGATGTGGAACACTTCATTTGAAACAGCTCCCGAAAGTACATGAAAAGACATTTCTCTGTCATCTTGTCTTGCCGTCTCAGTTCTGACATCTTTATTTTCTGCTATAGCTGTGGATCCCATAGGATTCTACTCTCTGCAATGAAATGGGAATCCAGGCTGAAGGAGTCTAATCTCTGAAGTTCTTGTGGGCTCGACTTCACAGGGTCACATCACACCCAGCTTCTTGCTGTTGTTCTCGACCTGTAGTTTGTGGAAAAGCTTGGCCAGACCCACACTGTGCCCTGTGAGTCTCTCGTGCAGCGCTGTCACGAGAGGAAGGGGAAGAGGCATGGACAGGACTGGATAGATGAGTTTTGCATGGAAGAAGATTGCCCTGTCAGCGTGAGGTGCTGAGCAGGGGACCTCATGGGCATCTGGGAGTCTGGCATCACAACTTGTTTGGCAGAGTGATCCTGACACCCTCTGCAAATGCCCATGGAGACCCTGAACCCTGTCTTTGAAGTAGAGCTTTAAACTCTTCTATTAGTGTGTGTCTTGTTCAGTCATAGAGTTTATCCACTGAATATGATTCCTTCACCCTGTATTTTCATTACCTGCACTGG
The DNA here is from genome assembly GCF_059628265.1 of Tinamus guttatus. NCBI lineage: Eukaryota > Metazoa > Chordata > Aves > Tinamiformes > Tinamidae > Tinamus > Tinamus guttatus. Next base: position 2,218,396 of record NW_028288683.1, read on the forward strand.
GATGCTAACTGTAATTCCCTTGAGAGGAAGAGTTCATAGTATTTGATTGAGCTCTGTTTCCAAGTTTTGTATGGGCCTTTTAAAAAAGTCCATAGCTTTAATTTCTTTCCAAGCCTTTATGTAAACATTGCACTGTTGTTCTGAGCATCATCTTTCTGTAGATGGGCCGATAGTTCCCTTAATGTGCAACTTAGAATTAATCATGTTGATGGTCATCGGTTTTCTTTGCAAGTAGTGGTGGAAAAACTCCTCATGAGTATCTTCCTCAAAAGGCAGGGAGAGCGGTGTATCTAGAGATGGTCATTAATCTTTCCTCTAACCTTTTTGTGTTTGTTTGTTTGTTTTTTTTAACACATCTTGTCAAAGGCTTCCACCTGCATTTCTAGTGAGAATGAGAAAGAAAAGATTTCTGTATATTTGATTGTTCCTCTCTGGTGCTGGAAAGCAGCAGGTCTCTTTATTTTCTGCCCTGGTGTTTGATAGTAACTATTTGTTAGTCAAATAAGAAAAGTGCTACCTTAAACATAAAGGTCCTATTCATTGAATTAGGAAGAAATGATAAAGAGAACAGTTTTAGAAATGGAGATCATACAGTGCCAAATCCTCCAAACTGTAAATTTGTCCACTTCATAGATAGTGGACAGTAGTTGGAATTACATTTTATTGTCATGGGTGTAGCTTGCTGCACTTTGCCTGCTTTGGGACTGATGCTTAGCAGTAGCTGAGGTCAGTGGCCTGATGCACAGTTACTTGGGCTGTGGTTCTGACTTACCACATGCAGTGGGTCCTGTTCTGGTCAATAAGACACTGGTCAATGAGGGGAACTGCCTTATTCCCACTGTTTCAGTACTGCATTATGTTAGGTTACTTGGAAGATCTAGAGTTTTGCAGACAAGGGTAATTCTTGTTATCACCACATAATGTGCATTTTGGAAACTCCAGGAGGAAAGAGACAAAGAATTTTTTCAGCTATTTAAATCTATGCAGGTAAAATATATGTAATTTTACATAGGTATTCTGTGTAGGTAAATGGGAAACATTAGACTATAGTTTTGTTGTTCACGGCTGTGCTACTATTCGGATGGAATGGTCATGCTGTAACCCTGCTCTTGTCCAAAACTTGAAAAATAAGCTTGTTTTCACCTTTCAAAGAAGTCAAAGAGCAACTTTTGTTCTGTTGTGATACTTTCTGTTGTGTATGCATCTGTATTTTGCTCATTCTTGCAGCCAGATGTGCTGAGTGTTTTGCTAACTCATGGCAAGATGTCTTTGAGCAAATATAGTCTAGCTCAAATTTCAAGGGGGGATCCAACTCTTACGGACCTTGGGCCTGATCATACGTGGTGTGATGCAGCTCACAGCAAGGTGAAGCAATGCTGGTATTAAGCTCCTGGTTCTAATCTTCACCGAGCACCAGTGAAGCCTGCCCTTTGAAGAACTGTGCTAAACCCTTTTCACTGTGTTTCCAGTGGTCTAGGATGGATATAAACTGATCACAGCTAATGAGATTCTCTCCTAGAGAGAGCACTTTTATTACTAGCACCTTGAGAACCAGGTCCGAACCCCTTATTAAGCTTTGTGATTACAAACCATAACTCTTCTTAACAGGGTTGGACAAGTTATTACCATCAAAGCAAAAGTGAACAGAGCATTCAGTACCAGCATGGAGGTAAGAGAGCATCACTCTTATTCCTAACAATGTTTGAAGAATGGAGAAGGAAGGTAGGAAGGGAAGGTTGTAACAGTGATCAGGTGCTTATTAATTTCAGAAGGAGCTTTGTGCAGATATCTAAACAACATTGCCCCCTAATGAAACTCTGGTTTCATAATTACTTTTATATTTGCATATTATCTATCAGATAACTTGTGGCAGAATGGTAACTGAACCCTGAGGGCTTAACCTCTTTAGCAGGTATAATATACAGGTTGAGATGGTTGGTGTAGGTCAGTCAGGTGAATATCACTGAGATATTCACCAGTGTTTGAACAGTGTTTGGATCAGAGCCCAGAGTCCACCGAATAGGTGGGGCTCTAAATATTTCGGAAATTTCTGGCGCAAAGGTATTTCTCTCAGATGTGTGTGTGTTCTCACTGCTCATATTGTAACAGGCATGGTCATGCAGTGCCTCATCACTGACCTGAAACCAGGATTGAACCATAAGCATCCATCCATTGAACCTGGCATCCATCTCCAGTTTCCATAAGTATTGATAAGAGTGACATGAGCATGTCTGCAGGAGACAGCATACCAAAAGATTTTAAAAATTCAAAAACTAGAAGCTTTCATACATGTCAGATATAAAGCCAAATCTGAATGATTTGTTCTGAAATTTGTACTGTTTAATATTTTACCTTACAAGCAAACTAAACATTCATGTACACCTGTGGTACTAAAATTTTACCAGGGCCCAGAGGATCTTATGATGTTCTGAAATGTTCAGAAATGTTTGACGATAGCATAGTAGTCTTGTCTTTTCTTTTTTCCTTATGTTTTTTCTTTATCTTCTTTTTAATTTTTTTTAGGTGTTAAAGACAAGCCATGATTGATTTGCTAAACACTGCATTGCTTTCTACCATCTCAGCGAACAGTCATGTAATATTTTTTACTTTTTGTCCCCATCTCCCATTACCTCCTTCCTTGTAGGTTGGCATCAAGGTTACAGTACAGGATATGTTGGCTAATGTAGAAAAACTTGTGAGTGTGGCATATGCAACATACGTAGCCAAACCAGTTGGCGGTATAAAGGTATTATTTCTGTTTTGTTTCATGCTTAAAGTTATTGGAAGTGCATTTCTGTGAAATTACCCAACTTTTTTTTTTTGATTGTGAATGCAAGAAAAGCTTGATAGCTCTTTTCTAACCAACAAGAGAAATACAGCACAAAGTCCAGACTATAAAGACTTTTTTTCCCCTGATCTCTGCTCTGAAACTGTTAGCTTTTTTAATTGTCCACACTTTCTCCTGCACTTTCTAGTAGTAGCAGAATGGATGCCTTACTAGGTGGGGATTGTGGTGTTGACAGACATAGGGCAGCAGCACTGGAAGACACTCCCATGATCTGCAGGACCTCTCCTTTTCAGAAACTGATCTACTCACATGTTGAAAACTGCTGGGTTTTTTGTTTTTTTAGTCCTTCACTCTCCTCTTCGAGATAGCTATACCATGGCATCACTCTTCAGACAGGAGATGTTATTTTTAAGCCAGTTTCAAATCTAAATTAATTCATTGCCATTTATGTTAATTATTTTTTGTGCTGATGTTGTTTCTTCACCTTAGTGTTTCCTCCCAGGAGGTGTTAGTAGAAAGCAGTCATAGTGTTGTTTGTCATATTGCTGTACCAAATAGGGACAGTTCTTTTAAAGTTTTCTCACGAGAAAAGCCACATATTCCTCAGATCCTCTAAATATCCCTTTGTATCAAGCACTCTGCTTTATTGAACGTGAAGGACTGGAATTGTATACCACTTCTCACTTTCCTGTCCTGTTTTATGAGTTAAGAAAGCACATCTGTCCTTTTAGCATCCACTGCGGATTGGCAGACAGCAATCATCCTGTGAGCAGTTCAACTATTTCTGTTTTGTCTTCTGCAATTTTTTTCCCCAAAACTAATGCATAGTCTGTTTGTGAAAAGGTTGCAGCTAAAGTGGTTAACCTGAGAGCACTAAAATAGTCCAAAGATTATTTATTACTCGTTAGGCATTGTGTCCGTGACATTGCCCATTTACCTTTTATCCAGATTTCCAGGGAGGTTATTTCAGTATTACTTTGCTGGCAGTTAACTAGGACAGTTAACTAATGCTTAAGACAGGCCTGCCCAAAGGAAACCTGAGAGCAGCTCAAAATGGGAATTTAAAATCTCAGAGAAATGAACACTCCTTTTCAAATGCACCTTTCTGAATGAATGTTCCCAAAGTTGTGCACAGAGCAGCAGAATTATTTGACCATCCAACTCTTTTAACTGAGCCAACTAGAAAAAAAACTTGGAAGCCATTGAGCAGGAACAGAGATTGGGCAAAGAAACTGAAAGAGGTTGAGTGAAGACTCAGAGGCTCAGAATGGATAGCAGCACTGCTTCAGGACACCAAAGATTGTTTTTGTGTGTGTTGCAGTTCCTGTGCTGTATTGCAGAGTTCCTGAGAAGAAGGCCTCGCAGATAAATCCCACAGTGACTTTTCACTGACACCTCTACGAGTGCCTCTGCAGTATTAACTAAATATAATTCTTTCCAGAATCCAGTGTGGGATTAGATTCAGTTTGGCCCTGAACTGCAATGCATGAAATTTGCACCTAAGAAGCAAAAGACCCTATCTTGGCAAAAGAAGAATGTGCATGTGGGCACAGCCAGTATTTAGGGCATAAATCTGTAATGCCAGAAGCTGCATCAACCACCCTCTCAGAAAATCAACATTCCTCTGCAAATAAGTGCTCAGGTAGTCAGGGATAGATGCAACAGGCCGTGTGGGTATGGAGTGAATGCTAGGAGCAAGAGTACCTGTGATGTGAGTGAGAGTGGGTTTTGGGGTACACTTCCCCCTCTCTGTACCACTGCTCAGTGTGCCTGGCTTGCCTTTGCTGATGTGAAAATTTTATGCTCTCAAATTAAGGTTTATTTCCTTTTTTTTTTTTAATAAGAATGATTTTTAACAGCACGTGCTGTCATTCATATGTGCTTTAAGTGCACTTTGTCACTGAGCTGAAACAAATAGTCATGTTATGAAAGTGGAAAGGGGCAGGAAGGTAATGCAGAATCTCTTGAACTTTAACTCTGCTGTTATCAATATTAACAACTCATCTTGGACAGTTGATAGCAAAGGATTGTAGCAAATGCTAATGCAAACTCTTATTCAAACTGTATCTGAAGAGCAATTTTGAGTTCAGAGTGCGCCTTGTTATGATTATGCAACTAAGAGGGTTTTTTCTTTTTTCTTTTTCTTTTTTTTTCTTTTTTTTTTTTTTGTTTGTTTGCTTTTTCATAGATTGAATTGAAACCGGTAACTCTTCTGTCTAGACAAGATCACCTGGAGCATAGCCTGGCTACTGAGAGAAGGAGAATCCGCCTGGACTATGAGGAAGTCTTTCAGAACCTGATGCAGGAAAGCAATAAGGAAGATGGTTGCTGTGGTCAGTACAGAACAGGCAACAAATAGTTTGTGGGTAGCTAGAAGGGAGAGAAACGAACAGTCCAGCCACCTGAGGAGTGGTGGTAGTGAGGTAGTAGTCTCAGGTTGGAAAGGGTGTGCCAGGTTTGTGAGGGTAAGACAGGTATTCTAATATAGTAGTATTTATTTGTATTTCAGAAATTCCGGATTAAAGTGCAGGATTGAAAGCAAAACATGCATTAAATGTGAAATGCAGGTCTTCATATAGGGTATATATATGGCATTTAATGGCCCAAGCAGAATCTTGCAATGTCCAATAACATTAGCTGTAATGTAAGTAGAAGGAATAAATCCATTTGGTTTTATGGCTGTTTCTTTGCAAACACCGAGAGCTGTTGATCATTCTCAACAAGTAGGAGAAAATAGTGACGTTACATTATATAGCGATGAAAATAGGCAGAAAAAAAAATTTAACCCTCTTCAGGACCAAACTTCAGGACCAACCAAGGACCAATTAAAGCTGAGGAGAAACACGTTTATTTCTGGTGGTAATCTCTGTTCTTAAACAACAATTGTACTCAAAAGATGCTGTGCTCAATTACACCTAACTATGTATAAACAACAGACAGTACTTAATGGAGGAAAGAGAAAAACAATTGTAAATATAAATTCTAGTACTAACAATTTAGTAATGTGTAGAACAGAAGAGACTGCTGCAAGACAGTAAGTATTTGATCTCATGGTATCTCTCTCACAGGAAATGGCTAATACCATCAAACAAATAACCACAAACTAATTATGGTTTCCACTGCCTTGCCTGGAAACTTCTGCGAAAGATCTTGCCATTGCTAACACTAATTTAGCTTCTGAAGGATACAGAACAAGCAAAATAGTGGCAAGGGGGAGAGGAAAATAGTGTAGAGGCTTCCAGGTAGCAAATGGTTATAAATTACATCCAGCAAGTGGAGTTTGTCTTTTGTTTCCGTGTTATGCAACAACTTAAATAGGTCTAAAGTGCAAGCGAGTCAGATGTGTCTGCACACACGCAAGCACATAGTATTAGGGTAGGTTATTTAGGGCAAAAATCAAAAGTACATTTCAGGTCAAGCAGCATGCAGTCAAGCAGCATGCAGTGCAGATGAGGGCTCTTTAAATGACTGATACGATCTCATGTTTGAACATAATGTAGCAAAATGTAACCGAAAAAAAGAAAGATGGCTAAGCATTTTAAAGTGGAGCTGGAAAAGTTTAGATAGTGGGCAGCAGTTACTAATTCAGATCAATACTTATCTCTTTAACATGCATGCATCTTGTGTGTTGTTCCTAATAATCTCAAGGTTTGCAGGTAGCAGATTATAAAGTATCACCACACTCTCGTCTTCATTAGACCCATTAGCAGAGGTGCAGATCAAACATGGGGGCCAAAGTCTGTGAAAAGCATTTGAATACAAGATAAGGAATAAACTGCTTTAAATGTCCTTTACAGGTGATGCCTAGCAGCCATAAATGCGTGCTGGGCCACATGGCCCGCGGTGCTCTTGGCTAGCTGAGTTCCACATTACTGCTTCTGACACAGCCTGTTGAGGGCCAGGGGTGGCTAGGAGGGATCACTGTGCTGTTACACACAGAGCCATGCTCTGTCCACACCTCTGCTTGGCAGGACAGAGCAAACTTTCAGCCTCTTGCAGCCTTGGGAAAGGACAGAGGCATTCCATATATTTAAGGATTTTTCTTTTCATCATTCCTGATGCAAATGGTACCTTTCTGTAATGGAGAATTGCTGGGTTTTTTGGTTATGTGACTTATCAGCTGACCTGAAATAAACCATTAATACATTGCAGCGATTTTTTCAGATACTCTTAAAGAGGAAGATGCGGTTTCAACTGAGCTTACTCACGTGCAGAGTATTGAGCTTGTCTTGCCTCCTCATGCAAACCATCATGAAAATGCTTTTGGTGGCCAGATCATGGCTTGGATGGAGACGGTGGCTAGCATTTCAGCAAGGTACTGCTCTGTGTCACAGTCTTTTTGTAGGGTTCTGAGTGGGTGTGTTCCTCAATTTTAAAGTTAATAGTTTCAGCAGGATTTATTTTAAATTACCCAAATCTTTCTGACTTCTCCTCCTCTTAAGACTGCAGGTTACTTTCCTGTTTGTTTGGCACATTTCCTACGGCATCCATTCCTGTGGACCCCAGCCAGCCTGGGGTATGAAATTATGTTTTCCCCTTGTTACACAGTGGCCCAGTGGCAAAAGAGACTGCATTATTTACCTGAAGTTCTGTGCAGACAGTCATCATCAAAAATAGGAGTAGAAACCTGGCCTCCTCATGGTTGGTGCAATGTTTTAAAAGCAGAAGTAATCTTCTAGGAAATGTAAAACTCATAAGGATGCCAAGTCCCACATTCTGTGGGTTGTAATGTTCCAGCAATTTAAAGGGTTTTGACCCTTAAAAAAAAGGTTTTATTTTTCAGGGGAAAGTGCAAAATATTTTTTGTGACCCTTTCTGTTATTGCTTGCCATTATGGCTGAGGCATGTAATCATTTAATTTCTTTCTCTGAAATTGAACTGTTGCTTTTTTCCTCTTTCTTCTTGGGCTCTATACAAAGCTTCTTTGTAAGTAAGACTTGAGTTTCGGTTGGAATTCTCCTTGCATGCCAAATGACCTAATTCACTGCAGGGATTTTAGACATGTTTTCGTTTTTTAACTTTAATAATTAAATGTCTTTCCCATTCATTATTCATGTAGTTTTGATTTGTAGCTAGTAGTTGTACTGATAACAACAGATTTTCTGTAGTGGTTGGATAAACAGCTCTTTTTTTTATTAACAACAGAATGCACTGACCTTACCCCCATGTGTAATTTCCCTGACTTCAAAGGCAATGTTTCTGATTTGGGCCATAATCTGACCCGTAATATTTACCTTTTTTTCATTTGATAAATTTGACCTAGTGAGAGGCACATTTAGGTTTAAAAACAGGAAGGAAACATCAACAAAGCAGGCAGTGAAAATATTTTCTTTGAAACTATGAATGTCAAACATGGTTTGTTGTGTTGCAAATATCAGGAATAATAGGTGATGGCAGTGACTGGATGAAAACAGAGATTTTTTATTTGAGAAATAGCTAGTTTCACTACAGTCCTTTTTTGAAGCAACTCACAATTAGATCTGACCTTTGGAGGTGCCAGTTAAGAGTTGCTATGGCCACAGATTCTCATGGAGGAATGGTGGAGGAGGGGTAATTCTTGAAAAATATATTTCTAAGAGTATTTTAAAAGTTATTTCCCCACCCACCCATCCCTATAACACTTTTTTAGCTGGACAGTAATTGAACATCTTACAGATCTGCCCTTTCTTGATGTTTTACACTTCCAGTAAAAGTATTCACAGCTTCGTTTTTCAGGAAAAACGTACTTGATATTTAGTCTAGACTTCCCTTTTGTCCCTATCTTATTTTCAGTCATAAAATGTTTGCATTTTTATTGTGAATGTTTTAAATGAGGTCAACATTTAGCATTTTAAATAAGAAGAGCAAATTATTCTTAATGAAATTACAAAATCATTTGAATGTATAAGTCTATTAACAAATCGCACCAGTCAATTAATTAGCTACAGATAATTGTGCACACTTAACAATACCGGTACATTAGTTTACAGAATGCAATTGAGTTAAAAGCTAAGAACACCACAAAATTGTATTTTCCAGTTTAAAAGTGCACAGTGAAAATCTATTTCCATGTACATGCACGATTCTTACAGGATTTTGTTTACATGCATGAGGGTAAAATGTATGGTTTTTTTTCAAAGACTAAAAATAAATGGCATTATTTTATATTGTCTTCTAATTATGTGATGCACAGAGATGCACAGATGCACAGATCCCAATTAAGAGTGTGGCTTTGGTTTCACTTACACTGCTGCTTGCTCTGAAGAGCTTGCAAACTCTTAGGCTGTATCTACACTGCAGATATCTTCTGTCAGGGCTATAAATGTCAGAGAAGTGGAAGATCAGTGGAATTCCTTAGTGTAGATGCCATAACATTGCAGGATTATTCTTTTAGCAGTGTAGTTGGGATCAGGAGTGTGTCTTTTTTTCTTTTACGATACTGGTCCGAAGAGCATTTTTCCTAGTACAGTCTTGGAAAGGGCACTCTCCTGGCAGAAGAAATCATTTATACTAGTCCAGTAAAGTCTAACTAGGGTGGCTACAGCCTATATTTTTGGTCGTTCAGAGAGATCCATAGGATAACTTTGCTGAACCTGGCTGCTTATGATTGAATGCTGTACAGGATCAGTTCTGAAATGAGAGACGGGTGACTGCATGCAATATGCAGTTGAAAGGACAAAAGAAACAAAAATATTAAGATTTGCCTATATTTAATGCACCACTTTGTCCTGATCTTTTAAAATTTGGTCAATAATTCTGGGTTTATAGATTGATAAGGAAGCCATTCAACATCTTACTGTTCCTTTGTGTGTTCAGGAAACCAGAAACAATTTGACAAACAAGCAGAAAATTACAAAATATTAAGAACTGACAGACTGAAATTTCTGCTGCTTGAACAGTTTTTCTGGTGCTGAACATTTCTGCTCAGGTTTCTTCAATAAAGTCTTTATGATCTGACATCTTTATGTACTGAGCAATACCCTACTCCCCATGCAGTCGTATGGAAATTAATGAAACTTCGTGAAGCAAGTAGCTACTCTATAGGTAAGAGATTTGTGATCTGTCTCCAAAAGAAGGTAGTAAAAAGCAGTGAGAATTAATTAGTGATTGTAAAGTGTGTTGAAGACAAAACAGCATGACATAAGTAGTATTGTTATGTTTGAGGCCCAAATTATATGCTGTTGGAGTTGAATATGTTAACTGTATTTCCGTGGGTTGTGGAAGGGATTAGTTATACACTGATCTTGGCTGTGCAAAACCTGTTGCTGTAATGACTACCTTCTGCCAACCCAAGAAAGGGTTTTGCAAGACTGTGTTTTGCTCTGTGTCTCTTCTGCTTTCAGCCGTCTTTGCCGTTCGTATCCCGTCTTGAAATCGGTCGATATGTTTAAGTTCCGGGGACCATCCGTTGTTGGTGACCGCCTAGTCTTCAATGCAATTGTGAACAACACATTTCAGAATAGGTAAAGGTATTTGTACTTCTTGTGTTTCTTGGCTTCTCCAGCACCAACTTAACTGCATGTTTTAGGTTTTAGCCGTCAGTGGGCTTTGCCTTATTGAATGAAAGATATTTTTTTAACTTTTCTGAGTGAAAGTTTTCTAAAAAGTATTTTAACTTTCACTCTCGAAATATAAAGATTTTTCATAGCCTAATGCTCATCCTGCAAATTCTGATGCCAGACTTCAGGGTTTGTAAGGAAACATTTTGCTGTTAGGCCCTTGAGTGATCAGAAAGCTACAGCCTGTGGCCAGGCCCTTCCTGTTTGGTCATTGTTGCCAGTCTGGGGTTCGTGTTTTTGCTGGCGTTTGGCAAAATTCACGCTGTTTTGTTTTTTCTTCATGGTCTGAATGCATGCAGGGCTGAGTCTTTGTCAGTGGCCGTTTGAAATAAATGGCTACAGCCTAAAGCCAACCTGCCTTATGGAGGAAAGGTGTGGAGTAGGGTCATTGTAAGAGTGGAACATGCATTTGGGGAAGCTAAACACCTGTTCTTGGGATTCAGTTGTGACTTCTTACCAGTCTTCTGCAGATTCTGACTGCTTATGGTTACCAGCTTTTTCTCTTTCCCATGCATATGTGCTGACTCCTGTGCAGATTTCAGACTTCTGTTGTGTTTGCACCACAGAGAATAACTCCCCCCAACTCTGGCAAAGGAACTGTGAGTTTGGCACTAGTCTGCTGGGCTGGGAGTCATTCCCAACCACGGATATGGTTCTTTGGGCCAAGAGAGGACCTTTGGGCCTGCACCTCGGCAGTGATACAACTTACATTGAGCCCTCTTCCTTCAACCAGGCCCTACTCTAGAGCAGCAGGACATAGTCACACAGGTCATGAACCTGGAAGGAACCAGGAAGACAAGACACAGAGGCACAAGAAGAAGCAATCACTCCTCCCACCTTTGTGGGACAAACACTGTCCTGGCATAGCTGTTCTGTGGCTGCTTTCACTGTAGGCATGTTTGGTCCTGCCCGAGGGCTAGCAGGACACCTTCATGCTGTGCATCTGCAGAATGTCAAATCGATACCATCTTGCTGACTTTTGCTGTCTCTCCTCAGTCTGCTTGTTGGTGTTTGCATTTTGCTGCTTAGCTCCCTTTCTTCTCATTTTACTAGCACTATTTATATGGAGCCACCTTTTATTTCACTTCTGAAACGTGTCTGTCCAGACTGAGTAGTTTATTTCCTGTGCTACAGAATTTATTTGATTCAGACTTCCTGCACCCATGAAGTCTGAAGCAGTCCTGCTTAGTATGTCTCAGGGCTACTACTGCATCACTTATAGTACTTCAATAATTAATTTAAACTCTAATTTCAGTGTGGAGGTTGGTGTCCGTGTTGAGGCTTATAACTGTGAAGAATGGATCAAGGACCAAGCACGGCATATTAACAGCGCTTTTCTCATTTTTCATGCTGTAAATGACAAAGGAGAGCTGCTCACCTTCCCCAGAGTTAAACCTACTACAAAGGTCAGCTCTCGTTCTCGGAAGCAGGGTGAATGTGTATGTGGGATTACGTGGTCCAGCCCAGCAGCCTGCATGTCACTTAGCCAGCTACTGACAGCCTTCTGGGAAAGGCAAGGACTCAGCAAGGCAGTGCACTGAAATGCATCTTCTTGGGGAAGGCACAGCCTCATTTAGAGGGCTGAGAAAGCGTCCCAATGCAATGTTTGCCTTTGAGAATTTTGTCAGACTTCAGCCATCTGAATCCGAGTAGTCTGGTGGAGAACAGTCTTTAGATGATTGAAAGAGAGGATGAATCTGTGTTTCGGAAGCACATGTCTGTACTTCCAGGTCTGATACGATTTCCACTGACTGCAGAGGATGCCAAGAGAGCAAGAAACTGACTGAAGCTCTTAAGGGTTAAGTGGATAAAGTTACTTTTATAAACTCTTACTAAACACACGAAACAGGATTAGTTAAGAAGTCGATGGGAATCCCCTTCCATGACCGAGTGGACTGTCTGGTTCTTGAACATGGAGATTTCCCTGCAAATGGTTCAGTAAGCACTCAGAGCGGTGCAAATACTGTTGTTGAATTGTGTGCTTTTTTGTCACCTGTCATTAACATATTGGTCCAATTATATGATTTTTGAGAGCCTGCATAGACAAGGATTATTTGAGAAGAACAGACTGTTCTGTGAAGCACTGGGACTAGGACTAAAGTACTAGGATAGTGCTGCTCTGAGGATACTTTCCTGCTGGATTGATTTGCCAACTTAAGGGATGTTGTCAACTGAAGTCACTAACTCTGGATACACTGAGCAAAGTGCAATGTACAGTGTTCAGCTTATTTTTAATACCTCTCTGGGATTTGTCCACTTAGAAGAAATATTTTTAGTTGTTGTTCAGTTGTACAAAAGTGTCAAAATAGAATGTGCCCTAATTTAATCAGGTTTATCATTGTCTGCTTTTCTTTTTGCAAAGGATGGCATGAGGCGGTATCGTGGGGCTATTGCACGAAGGAGAATTCGACTTGCCAGGTATGGCTGGGTTACAAGTAGAATTTGATTTTGAAAAGTCTTCAATTTTTAATATATTCTCTGGAAAAGCAATTATTTGCTAAGTTGTCAAAATCTGCTCAAACATACTTGTTGCACTGCTTAATTTTTCAAATCATTTTGCCTAAGTTGCCTTGAAATCATTAGGGGCTATTCCTCTCCTCAAAGTCAATAGTTAGCTCTTGGCTGGAGTGTATTTTGATTTCCCCTTTGTTCTTGAAGAGAATGGGTGTTTTGCATATATGTCTTACAACTGAAGACTGAGTATGAAGTATTTAGAAGCCGCTTTAGCCTATAGAAGTGACTGTTATTAGCACATTATTGGCGAAAGTGCAAGAACTAATTAATGCTACTATTTTCTGTTGAACTTTGTTTTAGAAAATGTATGCTTTCTGCTAAGGAAGTCATGCCTTCTGATCTTTGGGATAGAAGCAACCAGGTAATCTTTAGACCATGTCCTGTTGTCTGCCTGCATAAAATGATCCATTTGTACACATTTTGGGTGTGCACAACAGTTGTACAGATTTTGGCAGTTTCCATTGTACTTAAGAATTGCGGTAATTATGGAATAATGCATAAATGTGTAATTAGATAAAGTTTATTTTTTCTTCTGGGAAAAAAAAAAAGTCAAGAGAGTAGATACCTCAATATCAGATGTTACCTTGAGTTTAATACAAAGCATAAAAAATGTCTCTAAGATAGAATCTGCAAATTGTTTTAACAAGTTGCCCTACAAGCAGGAGAACTAAAGAAGACAGGTTTCCTGCAGATGTACGTTCCAGTGTCCTGTCTTTGCCTTTCCCTGTGGCATCAATTCCAGTGTCCATAGCTCCTCTGTGTCCTTTTTTCCTTTGTTGCGGGGCAAGGCAAAGTGCATGGACTGACTAGTCCAGAGTTGTGTGCGAGCTGATTTGCCAATCATATGAAGCTGACCAGAATGTTTTAAGAGAGGAATTTTGCTGTCAGCAGCTCCCAGAAATGCTTCTGCATCTTTTTCTGTTATTTCTGAAAGTAAGCGAGTAATAGTTGGAGCTTTATAACGCAGGAAGTGAATCTCTATTAGCAGTGGCATCACCAGTAAAGTTTTAATCCTGTGAACACAGATTTTTTTTTCTACCAGAAAATGGACATGAACACAACGTTAAAAATTGAGTTTTCAAATTTATTTAAGATTAAATGGATATATGTCATTTAGGACTTCTTAAGCTATACATCCTTTTGGTACAACATGTAAATTAGAGCTCTGCCCATGGAAGTCAAGCAAAAACTTGCTTGACTTGCTTATTTGCAATCTCTGGGCTCTGCGCAAAGCCCCTGCCAAGGTACACCACAGCTTGATAGAATGGAGAGGTTAATTTGCTAGCTGATTGTAATTACTTATGAGAGGAAAAAAAACAAAAAAAATTCAAAACCATTAGTTTAGTGCCGCAGAGGTTACCTGTATTATCTCTCTAGTGGTCACAGTTTTTCTGCTCTGCTTTATAATCAGAGAAGCCCAAATTAGAATTTTGTTGTTGTTGTTTAATTAGGGTTGTTTTGCCATCAGCCATGTAAGCACATAATCTAGCTATTGGAAGTATTTAATTCAGAAACTACTGGACTGTGTTTTCTGGAAGGAAAACACTTACGGGGAAAATACACATTTATTTCTGATTCAGGGGTAATGATAGAAAAATAGCATCTCATCTCTGAAATGCTTAGTAAAATGTACCTTTATGTCTTTGTTTTCAACAGTATTTTTTATATTTCAGGCATATTTGAGTTACAGCAATATAGCCACGCTGGCACGCCTGGCAGCAAAACCTGGATGGGAAATAACTAGTACCCTGGATAATGTAAGTTGAAGAATTGTGGAATAGCTGCATGGCCACTTTAGTTATGTTTCACCATAAGAGTTGGGTGAAGAAAAGCAACATTTTACACGTGTAAATAAATTCATTGGCTCAACAGTATTTGGTTTATTGTGGCTAGGACTGAAGAGCCAAATTCCTAGGCTTTCCCTGAAAGGCTGGAAAGCACTGTGCAGCTGGGAATCGTGGTGGCCCTCTGAGAAGGTCCCGAATGGCTGGTAGAACATGGTAGAACATAGGGCCCCAGGAGCTCCTCCGCTGGGCTTGTTGAGCAACCACACTGGACAATGTAAAACACAAGCAAGCAAAACACTGCCTCGTTTCTGTGAAAAATTAAGTGCTTCTGATGTTTCACTAACTTGATTTCATCAAAACACCAAACTTAGACTATCTCTGCCTAGGCAGTGAGATCTGTTGGGCGTCTCATCACTGTGATAAACAGAATGTGTGTGGCAGTCTGTAATGTGGTGCCTTTACCAGCTTTACAGAACAGGAGATGCCTCTAAGCAGTAGGCATTATCTTGTGGTGTTTTAAATGAATACAAGCTGTTCATATGCTATCACTCCCTGCCTTCTCAGAAGACCACTTGACTCTCTTTTTTTCTATGCATATTTTTCCTTTCCAAAAGCCAGCAAGGAAGATGACTGTCTGTTCATGGATCAATGCTACAAGCTTAAAATCCCTGAGAAATCATACATGAGGCAGTTGCAAAGCACACGTTTGCTGTTACGGAAAACAGTAGCAAGAAAACTTTAACAATTGAGAAAAAGCAATTTTAATGCAGTTGCAGTGCATATTTTCCAAACTTCAAAGAAAATCTGTTAAGCTTTGATTCTGAAATGTACTCAGTGGCTAGCAGATTACTTTATGAACACATAGATTCTGAGATTTTAGAGGAACTGGAAGGGACTTAAGATCTTTTAGTCTCATCTCCTGCATATTGCAGGCTTTACCTGTCCAGCATCTCCAGCAAAAGTTATGCATGTCCTTGGATCTCTGATGCTAGTGTAGATGCAGCCCCAAGGAATGCTGCTTGCTGCACTATGCTGTTTCCTTGGCCATTCAGGCCAGCTCGCCTCCTGCCTGTCTCTGTTCTCAGGTTAAAATTTGAGTCCATTAATTTTAAGCATTGTAGCATTTCCTTCTACCTATCTTTTTCATTATGCAAGACTTATGAAACATGCCAAGCCCTCTTCTTGCCAGAATTTTGTGTATTTTGTTATGTACAGGTTCTCCCCTTTAAATTCTCTGTCGTGGGTTTCAGACCTAAATCCTGGTGGTAGGAACTGTTGTTTGGTTGGGTTTTGTTCTGCTTGAGTCCCCTGCACGGCAGCTACACCATTTCATCCTGCGTGGCCTCCCTGCAGCTCCTTCCTGCTCGCGCTGACACATCCAGTGGATTCTGCTCAGAAATTCTTAAACTTCTGGAAAGCTTCAAGTAACTCTCACGTCAGAGGAGCCAAAATATCCTCCTTTCCTTTTTGAAAGTTGTGCTTTGCCTCCCCTTGCATTCCTGTATTTATGTGGCTTCACTTGCTTGAGGGTCAGGTTATAAAAAGGTAGGATTCTGGACAAATGTCTACCTAGGTTTAAAGTCTGATCTCTTGTCACCAGTCACTGCTGCCAAATTTACAAAAAGCAACGCAGGAAGTGGTCAGGTTTTAGATTTGGAGGACTGACACTTTTGTAAGACTCTCTATAACGGTGCTGAGAGAAGACAGTTCTTTAATTCCTAAGTAGATCTGCTGTTGTTTATGAAAGTGATGCTTTCTGCATGGTCCTGTCTTTCAAGACAGAATTAAAATACACTGAAATAATTCTCGAATCTTTCTGAGACATCTGCAGTTTGGAAGGTGTTTTCGGAGCACATGCATGTAGAATGAGGAAGAGGTTGTACCAACCTTTCATTCTCATCTGTCTCCTGAGATGAGCAGAGCTCGGCTAACCTCACTACATGCAATTAAAACTGTGTGATCACTCAGTGCTATCAGTGTGTTTGATTTTACATTGTGCTATATTTGAATGTAAAACTAATCTTGAATACCCATCTGTCTCTCATGTCAGATGTAGTCTCACATGTACTCTTGAGAAAAATCTGCCTAAGCCAGAGATGTATAACATTTATAAATGTTAAAATATTTATAGCTATCATTCTTTGTTTTTAATATATTGTTCATTTATTTTAGATAAAAATATGGACTCATGAGGAGGGTGATGTCTTGTCACTCAAAGTAGAAATGCAAGTGAAAGTACCATCAGATGTTGCTTTCTCCCTTCTGTCTGACTTCACACGCCGCCAGCAGTGGGACAAACATTACTTGTAAGTAGAACTTATCTTTTCCTTAAGACTGTTTGAATCCACTGACAACTAACCTTTCTGATACAAACGTTTTTTGAAATGTTGACACTTTTCTACCTAATTAAGAAGAAATTGCTCTAAGAAGTTGACATTAAAGATTCATTAGTCGAAGTGTGGATAGGTTTTCCCTTAACAATAAAATCTAATTTCTCCTAAACCTGCTTTATAAAAATAAGGTTGCCCTGGACTGTCAAAAAAGAGAACTGCAAAAAATTTAATACCTTGTGTTAAAATGAAAAAGGTTTCTTGCCTAAACATATGTATGTTAAAAGGGTTAATGTGAGTTAGGTTATCTATTACTTAAACTGGATATACATTGTCAGTGCTCTGTGTAAGAAAATGCAGAGCTTGGACTCCTTTCAGTTTGTGTCCTTTGACTGAGTAAGAGAGTTGAGCATCGGCATCCCAAGGTGAGAAATCAAGAAATGAGGAGCTTCAGTACTCACTTTTTAAGAAAATTGACATCTTACAAGTGTATTTGAGTTGCAGTGGACTTTAGAATTGCTTAAAGATGGCTTTTAATTTGCTTTAGATGGTGCAGATTAATGAGTGTTGAGAATTCATGTAAGTTTGATTAAGGTGATAAAAATAGGCCTAGGTAAATAGTCTCATTAAGGACAATCTTCATTGGTTACTCATTGAATCTCAGCAGATTTTTATCAGAGGGTGAGAGTAAATGAAAGCTTAAAGGAATCTGAAAATTTAGAGGCTATGCTGAATTCAAGGCTTATTAAAAAAAAGGAGTTTGAAGAAATGTTATGTTGCTTTTCTGTATCTAGGTTTCTTAGGACTAACATGAAGCCCAGTTAGCTGGTCAAAACAGCATTTCAACTTAGCATTCTTGTTGCTGAGGCACTAGAAGCTGGGGTAAATTCTGAGTTAGACTTTCTGCAGTGAAAACTAGGAGGCAGCAGTCGCCACTTCCAGTGCAGTGAAAGAGCACATCCTGCCTAGTTGGCCTGTCCTGAACAGAGCAGAATACAATTTGGAATAAAATTCAGTGAAGATGCTTAAGATGAGGAAAACAGCGTTTCAACCATTCAAACAAATGTGTCCTGTCTTTCCGGTGGCATGTCAGGTAGACAAATGTGGTCATTTGGCAAGTGCTAGAGGCAGACTAATTCCCAACAGGAGTGGGCAGTAGGCAAAGGATATGTTGTTAGTAGCTGGCTCCAACACCTTGCAGCCCTTTTAAAAGATTCTTTGGGACACAGAGGCGGTGTCAGATGTAGCACTCCAGAAAAGCTCAGTCTCTCACTCTCTGTTCCACTCTCTTGCTCACTGTTTGAACATGAAGAGAAGTTACTGTACATCAGGTACTACCCGAGGGTGTCAAATGTCTTGCAGAACTTGTGAAGTGCTACAGGCTTTAAATGAAGATGAGAAAATTTATTACATAACATCTCCAGCCGTGACTGGTGGTAAACCTAATGACTTTGTGGTTCTTGTGTCTCGAAGGCAACCCTCTAAACCCAGGTGAGTGTGCAGTTTCAGGTGTGGCTGTGCGTGCTTTGGGACAAGTTTTTATTACTGTTGACCTCTATCTTGGGTCTGTTCCTGGGTGGCAAAGATTTTATGTTATTTTTTAAGAAATTGGGCGAAGCAGTGATATTATGCTGCACAATATGGATGCCTGAATTTGCAAGACCTGATTTGCTTTGTGTTGTGAATATGTGAAGAAATCAGCTAAGAGCATTACACATGTGTATCATAGTCCAGCATTGCTTCTTTGATAGTGACTCTTTGGGAGCGTTATCAGGATAAAAATAAGCCAGAGTGTCTTCAAATTGGCAAATTGGGGAAATAAATGCATGTCCTAGACAGAGAGAGGCTGTCAGTGTGCACGTGACTGGGAGTTTAATTTCTTTTTAATCCCATTTAATGTAGTTCTGAGTATCTTCTTATTCAAGGAAATGCCTGGCCTTTCCTGAAACCTGTGAGTGTGAGACATTTGTTGTGTCAGTAAATTTCATCACTGAATTTCATTTAAGAAGTGCCTCGATTAGTTTAACATATATTGTTTTTACCTTTTCTTTAAATATTAGTTTGTTCTTACATAATGAAGTATGAATAAATGGGACCATTTTATCTGCCTCATGCTTACTCTTTTTTTCTTTGTTTTCTCTTTATTCTTCATGTTTTCAGACTTCAGCCTATTAACAGAACACCGCTCTTAGGTAGTATTCTGCACTGTGCTTTTTTCCCCGCTTCTGAGAACTGGGTTGTGTCTGCCTTTGCTGAGAGTGTCCACTAAGGATTGCTAAGGTTCTGAATCCCTAGACCTGGTTCCAGATAAATAAAGGGGATGGTGCAGCTAAACAAGCGCAGGAGACAAAATCCACTGGCTCTCTTTTTTTCCCCCACATACTTCATCTTCACTAACACTTTCCTCTGGCCCTTTTTAGTCCCTGTGCACCACTCCCTGTCTCTTTTGGGCACTAATATCCCATCTTACCGCTGGATTCCTGCCTATTAGGTCAGCAAGGGCCATGGCTGCTCAGCAGCATTAGGGAGTTTGTTTGCCTTCATATGAAAATGACAGCTTTAGTGTAGCTATTCATATATTTCAATGTAAAGAGATTTCATATTCTGTTGTTGTGGTCCTTCACATGTCTTTGTTCAACATTTTGTTGAGGAGATGTTTGATTCTCGTGCTTGCCCTGCAGTGAACCCTTCGTAGTAGCTGTGAAGTCGGTTACCCTGGCATCCATGCCACCTTCCTCAGAGTACTGCAGGACTGAAGTCCTTTGCGCTGGATTCCAGATCTACAGTGAGAGCAGCAGCTCGTGCACGGTGAGCAGCTCGGCAGACCTCAGTGTCCTCCCCTTCTTGGGGTGTTCTACGCACATGTGCTCTCATTTGAGCTGAACTCTGGTGGAGAAAACAGTAACGCAGCAGCAGAAATGAGTTGATCTCCCCAGAAATCCCACAACGTAGGATTTATCTAGCCCAGCTTGGGCCATGTGCAAGGTAGGGTGGATAATTGAGGTAGATCCTGGAGACACTACTACAGGGTAGTTCATTCAGCCCTAAAATGATGCTTCCAAAAGGTCTGAGTTAGACTGGTCTCTGGTGGCGCCTGTGTCTCTTTACTGGCTACAGAGAAAACCCAAGGAATCAGTTCAGACTAAATGCTTAACTTTTATGTGTCAGAAATTATGCAAGCAGAATCCTATCCCTAGGCAAATTATTGTTTCTCCCTCTGTTTTTTTCCAATGGTAAGTTATAACTTTTTCATTTAACAAAATATACTTCTGAAAAAATAATCTGCAGTGCCCAGTGAGTGTGATTCTTTCCAAATCACATCTTTGTTCATAAAACACACATGGGCTTAATGTTTTTTGCTGCACTGCTGTATGCAATCACCTACGTTCTTGAGCACCTAGTAGGAGTGAAGACACTAAGATCACTAAATTACTGCAAGAAGAAGTCATGCTGTTTGCTTCAGTTTCATAGTGCTCTTGTTCTTACCCTGAAATACTTCGATAGTCATGTAGGTGGTGCAAAAACTGGCTAACTGTTGCCATCTGTATGCTTTTTAGCTTCACTTACTGTTGCTTAAACAGGTGTGTTACTTCAATCAAGTGACATCAGCTATTCTGGCTCACTTGGCTGCGAATCTGACTGGCTCATCAAAATCCATAGAGGACACTGCGATAGCGTGTATGAAGTTCTTGGAGCTGGAAGGCAGCAAGGACTGAAGCGTGGAGTCCTCTTCAGAAATTTGTTTGTGAGAGATCAGGTGGTACTGGTTTAATTTCCTGCGTAAGTGTTGATCATTGTTCTACAGGCTGGTTATGTTGGGTCATGTAGATGATTTTCAGTGTGAGCCTCAGAATATTGAGTACCTGCACTTCCTGTTGATTTAGGATTTGGCCTTAGGCTCTAAATTCAACCTCTTAATTTTAAAAAGATGAAAGATTCTGCTCTTAATTGCATTAATTTATTTTGCATAAAGAGGCAGACTTTGGCCCAGTAGGTCTGTGTATCATGAGACTATGTCACCATTGTATGATGATTATTGAACCTAACGCAATCCAGACAGTGGTTAGACAGAGGTAGTTACTGATTTTGCTTAGCAAAAAGAATTGGTGCAACTACACAACTTCCTGTGCTCTGGTCTGGCTGCTTGGGACCTTGCCCAGGTGTTATGTAAGTGTATTAAACTGCAGGAAGTGAAAGCTCTTAGTCTTAACTCAGATCCTTTGGTTTTGGTGTAAATAACTAGGCAGGGTGACAGCAGCTTTATCACTGGCTGATGTGTTATAATCCTAATACTTTACAAGCAGAGAAAAACAAATGAAGAACAGTAATAGCACTTTATTCCTTACCTGGTAATGTTTACTTATCTGTGACTTCCAATAAATCAGTGTTTCTCAGGTTACAGATCCGTTGTGATTCCTTTTGCCAGTCTGTCTGGAAGAGCTGCAGCATTGGTTCCAGAAAAACTGTTAAGTAGCAATATTGGGGGAGTTGGCCTCCTAAAACAGTTCTCCCATAAATGAGTAAATGCTAGAAATTTTTGTGCAAGAATGCTATGTTAGCATTGAGTGAATATGAAGTAGTAATAACGTCCAATACATCCACACATAGCTGAAAAGGTTTCAGAGTGATTTCAGAGGTTTTGTTGTAGAGCATTGATTTCGTTTTCTGCTGTTTTGTTTGTATTTGATCAAAAGTGCCCACTGAAAAAAAAAAACAAACAAAAAAGCAAAACAAAACAAAAACAGGTAAGACAGTCAGCAGTTAGATTATAACATGAATTGCCAGGGCTGGGAGAACTGAAAGAACTGGAGAATGGGAACTGTGGCAGTCATGTTACTGTAGTCTACCAAGTAATGCAGCCAAAGCTCTCGGGGTCTGATTCAGTTCCCACTATAGCAAAGAGCTCTTTAATTAAACCTGGCACTGAATCAAAGCTCTGATAATGATATATGGGTTCCAGTATACCTCAATTTTGCACGACTTGTCCACCAAGTGCAGTAGAAGAGACACCAACTGTGTCCTGGAAGCCATCAAGGGTATTAGCAGGATGAGTCACCTGGCCTCTCAGCAAGCCTGATTTACCTTTGGTACAGCACTGCACTGAACCAAAGCATCAGTGAAATCAGGATCTGTCCTCTCTGGCTCCCAGGGAAGACTGGCCCCTGCCTTCCTTAACAGAAAGCCCTGTTGGCACTTGTAACAAGTCAGCAAGACAGACACTCATCTCTGGCTCCCAAAGGGCGATGCTGGGTCTAGATCCGAAGTGTGAGCGTGGCACGGCTTTCACCGCACGCGTGCAGTGCCTAAGTCCAGGAGGCAGGACAGCAGCCCTGCCAGAGCAGAAACCCTGCTGAGCCCCTCCTGCCAGCTCGGCTGGCCCTGCAGGAACAGTCCTGGCCAGGAACCCCTGCAGGGCCAGGAACCCGGGTCCTGCTCCACATGCTTTAACTCCGTTGCATGTGGACGGCGGCAGGCTGCCACAGCGCGGGACAGGTGAGTCATTGTGGGCACAAGCTTTAGTGAACAGAGACACCTAATGTTCAGCTCTGAATACATGCGCAGAACTCAAGGGCCCAAGCTCAGCTGCTGCCAAGCGCATGACCTGCCTCCTAGAGCTCCTTATACATGGAAATTAGGTTCTGGCCTAGGTAATGTGTGGTGTTAGTTGTGGTTTTTTGTTTGGTTGCTTTGTTTTTTTTTTAGCATTTTTTGAGCCAGATGACCTGGTTTCTGTCCCTAGAGCCTATGTATTTCTAATCCTCAAACATAAGAGTGTGCTCCCACTGGTGTTGGGGGTGGAGGACCTGTGCATGCTGTTCAGTCTGAGCTCCTGGATCATCCTTAGGCCAGTTACTGACCATGTTGTACTCAGTGGTAAGGGCAGGTGCTTGGGAGAAGCGTGAGGCCAATGAGATACTGATTTTTGTGCTGAACTGCTCATGAGCTCCCACTACGACCTGAACCTGGCTGTTCCCGAGTGGCATTTTCTGTTTCTAAAAGGAGAAGCTCCAGGCGGGGACACTGTCAGCAAAACACTGACATTCCTGGGAAACCACAGCTGCCCAATTCTGGCCAGTGGCTTCATCTCTGTGACCCTGGCACACAGACATTAGCCCTTTCTGTGAATGCAGCTAGAGCTGTGCAGGTAAATTTGTCATTTCCATGTAGCCTAAAGACTCTACAACAAATACTAGCCACCTTCTAAGACAAGGAGATTCCGGAGGCTTCTGCTAGCACAAGGTTTTCCTTAAATTTAATTCTTTGTCTAACTTGAATTTGCTTGCAGTTACAAGCATCTCTTTACATGCAGCTTCTAGAAGAGCTTTTCAAATAGCTTTCTTGTAACTACACATGCCTTTGTGCAGCCACTCAAAGGGAGCATTTATTAGTGGGCCAATTTAGCAAATAGTTCTACGTAGCACTTAGTGAAGTAGAGCCTTAACAAGTAAAGCTCTTCACTGATGTTATATGGAATGCAGTGCAAACCTTTTCAGTACATCCTTTTCCTCAAGAGCAGCAAATAAGACAAAAAGGCAAAACTTCCTTCGAGTTACCCAGCCCATGTAAGCAGGTGTTGTGATTACTTGAACAGCTGTTCCTGTGATCCTGAACATCTCCCAGAGCCTCACCATGTGGCTTTGCAAGGCTGAAGAGGCCTGTCCCCGTTTGGCAGACAACAGCAGCGTAGCAGTTAGCTGCAGGAGCTTGGCAAGTGTTTTGGAGTACAAGATGCATCAACGGAAGCGGTATGAAATGGAGGGTTATTCTACCCAGGGATTGGCACTACAAGGAAAACCCTGTCCTGAAGGGAAGGACACTTTTGGCACTGTCCCTTGAGGCAGGTGGCAGTCACCAACAGTAAATTTTTACATCAGTATCATTAGAAACATCTTTTAAGCTAGGATCCAGGTCTGCTGCACTGTTAAAAGTGCTATTACTTCGAACTTTAACAGTTGAATTACAGCTCTGTAATTAGGCTCCTTGATTTTATCCATTCCTACCATTTAAATGTGTGCTCCAGTTGTTATAAACGGAACATACTGTAGCTTCGTCAGCTTAGGTGCCTTTGTATCCAGAGCAGAGCCAAGAAGCCTGAAGTAAGAGCGCTAGCTACTGCATTGATCAGCATTTTATTTTTTTTTAAGGTGCAAATACAAAAAATATCTAGACAATTAAACTTCTGTATTTGTTCTTTGCATTCCAAACCTGTAGCTTCAGTGCATGTTCCTCAGCCCCTGACAATCCTGAACTCAGTTGATTACCTGGTACTACTTCCATGTGTAGCAAGGCCTCCTTATGGATGTTTAACACTTTCAATGAAAGGGTATGTTAATTCTGCTCACGCAGTGGCTTTATCACTGTGCTTTCCCCCAGCCACAGCTGCCTGTTATTGGATGAAGCAAGGTAAGTTTTTAGAAGGCACACATTGGGAAGTGGGGGCAAAGTACCACCGCATTTGACCCATGACAACCACAGCACTAGTAGCCCACTAAAAATCCCAATTTCCAGGTCTGTGACACATGTCTACGCAGCGCAGGGAAGCATGGTACAGATGCCATGAACAGCACCCAGCACTGCTGCTCAGGCTTGTGCGAGATGCCCTTCAGGCTGAAACAGTGCAAGAGAGGGCAACTTTGGTGCACTTCTCTAGTAACCATGTCCTCCATTCTCATGTGATTAGACACACAAAAAGGACCAGCACTGTTGGATCCACTGCCTTTACTGATAGTTGGAGATCTATGGTAGGAACCTCAAGTAATACTGATAAAATATAATTAGTTTTTCAAATACAGGCTTACAGTCTCCATTTAAAAATAAATAAATCTGCCATTAAGCAGACATGTATGTGTAGTACAAAGCAAAGCTTACTCCCAAACTCCCAAGGGATAGGAAGACTGAAGAACAAGATTTTTTCAACTCTTTCCCTGGAAATAAAAAAAAAGGAGGGAAAACAACCAAGCAGCTTCCTTGCTTTCCAACTGTTTTCAGCTGTGTTTCACCATGGCTATCAGAGGAAGGGTCTGCTTGGGCTCCTCTTGGTGACTCAAGACACACACACTGCAATTAATCATCTCACTGACAGAGCTGATCTACCATGTATGACAGCCTGTATACTGAGGCTGTAGGATTGGCTTGATATCTCTAATATCAAACTGTCCAAGCTTGCACATGAAGAGTAAGAAGTCCTTCCCAAAAGCAGAGGCCCAAACTATCTGACTAGAACCCAACAACTGCGCTTAGGAAATATCCAAGATCTTTTTGACAGAAATGTAGAAAAATTTAGTAACAGCAGCATGCTTGCCTTCATCTCTGCCATGTAAGCAGTAGCCTAAGGCAACACTACTGGTCACCTGAACACAGTGGTCGAATATCCCTGTGATAAACTACACCTACCCTGGGTGTTTACTGCAAGATCCCTGTGTTGAGATTTCCCTCTTCAGAGGGCTGGTAGTGAGAGGGAGCCCTGTTCAGAGGGAGAGCTCTACTTCTGCATAAACACCCAAAAATAAAGTACCTGCCTGCTGCGTATTTGTTTCTCCCAGCTTTACATTAAGATGAGTGAGTATGGGAGGCAAGGTGGAAAAATTAGGAATACAAAAGAAAATTTAGCAACATCAGTCTGGTTGATTTACTGGATCCAGCAATCCAGCGCAGTCACTATTCTGAAGTGAAGCAATGCAGGGTTACTGCAGCTTGGTGTTCAGGA
Source organism: Tinamus guttatus (assembly GCF_059628265.1). NCBI lineage: Eukaryota > Metazoa > Chordata > Aves > Tinamiformes > Tinamidae > Tinamus > Tinamus guttatus. The sequence goes on from NW_028288683.1 coordinate 2,244,060, forward strand.
GTGGCCTTCAGAAATTAACAATTTTAGGTCCTTTCACTTTTGTTTTTTGCAGCTTTGGTGTTTCTATAATTTCTTCAGAATCTGCACTCATTCCACTGGTCCATCGCCCAAGCGTAACATGATCTGTAGAAAAAAAGACAAAATTTTATAGCAAGACTAAGTACTGCCATCATTAACAAATATACTCTAGCTCATACTATCTTCAGAAAACGACCTTTTTTTTTTTCTTCTAATAAGAAGTTCAAGTTTTGCACAGCAACTTCCTCTCCCCCGCCTTACTATATGTGCACATTCCTAAAGGAAAGTTGTCCTTGTACTTTCAGGAACATTTCTCAGACCTTTTTTATCTTGACCACAGCTAATCAAAGTAGTAAATGCAAGTTACTCAACTGTGCATTGAAACTCCCCTGTGCATCGCTACTTTGCATCTCACCTGAGTTCTGGTTTTCTGGACAGTCTTTCCTGAAGTGCTCCACAGAGCCACAAAGTCTGCAGCAGCCACCTTTTAAAACAGAAAGTTTTCATTCATCCAAGGGGGATTTGTTTTATTCCTCTGTGTACATTGTAAACTCTTGTTTTACTATTTTGTAGCAACAAAATCTGTATACACACCACATACAAAGATCGGTACAAGCTAAGATCAAGAACTCTCCCTTTAGATAGTCCATATTCCTGGACACAGTAATGTGACAGGGGAGCAGATGAGCAGCCAGCTTTAGGAGCCTGCCCACCCACACACCCCTCCCTCTCTATCCCTGTCTCTGAGCCCTTAGTAACCACAGTGCTCTGTAAAACTCTGAATGCTACAACTATCAAAGACCACGTACTGAATGCTCCGCATTTCTTAGAAACTGTCTTTGGGAAAAAAAGAATCTGAATTCTGCAGAAACACAATAAATCAAAGTAACTTTTGAAATTAATAGGAGCTGCTGCTAGGTATGAAATCCCAATAGAGGTACTGAATGAAATATGAATTTTACTCATCATCTGAATATTTAAGAGTGCAATATCTCTAAACTAATTATTCTTCCAATTTAATTTTTTAAAATCACCTTTTGCAGTTTGTGAGATGCTCCAAAGTTTGTCCTTCTCCACTTTAACATATGGAATCTAGTTAGCCACATTTCCTTCTCCTCTTGAAATTGCGATGAGTAAGTTTGTGTACTTTGAATGTGAGCTGCTTTTTTAAACTTACAATTAAAGCAGACATTCTTAGGTAATGAAGATTAACACTAGATTCCCCCTAAACTGGCATCTACTTTTTAACACTAGATTCCCCCTAAACTGGCATCTACTTTTATCTACAGTAAAAGATACTGAGAAATTCTTTCTAGTAGAACCGTCCACTCACTTCCAGTACTGTACACGAACCTGTTCCTTTGCTCTTTCTTAGCTAAGCATAAAATTAATGTTTCTATTGCAATAAAAATTGCTACACTCACCTTCAGCATATAATCCTTTGGGATTATCTGGACACGACCTTGAAAGATGCCCCATCTCACCACAGATAAAACATTTTGCATATGGAAAGGGTCCTGTAAAATCCCATACAATTTATGATGCAGATTAAGAACTTCGTAAAATCATAATTTTCCCTAGAAAATACAGTGACTGTGATAGTCATTGTTAAAGTCATGTATTCCTTGAAACATGTCACTTTATATCCTCAGAACAGTTAATTTACTAAAAAACAAAGCCTATATTTCAATAGTCAGAAAACCTGCACAAAGCACTTCTTTGAGAAATACAAATTTCTGAATCTTACCAACAGCTGGATCTACTTTTGCTTTGCACTTGGTGATTTCATGTTCTGTGGATCCACAGCGGTAACAGATTCCTGTACCCATATCTTGACTTTCGAGTACAGCTGGGCAATCAGCAATCCCATGGCCGGGCTCTCTGCAGTGGAAACACACCTTCGAAAATAAAAATTAAGTTACATACATTTTCACAAGCAGTTCACAAAGCCAAAGACTGCATTCCTAAAGATGTAACCTATCCCTAATATATAATTAGCACTTACGTCGAGTTTTCACTAAACCATTATTCTCTTGGCCAAGACCCAGAGGGTATTACCAAATACATATCTCTACTGTTGAGAACTGAATTAATTGTAATGTGAAAAGCAACCTTAAATAGTAAGATTTCATAAACAACTCTCAAAGACAGGAAATTCCTAGTATATGAGGGCCTTTGGGCCTTTTAGAAGACAGAAATAGCCCAAGGGATTTTCTCTCAGGGAGAAAGTACTTCAAGAAGTTAGACATAACAGAGAGCACAGCAGGTCACAAACTGGCTGTCAGTAGTCTAACACCACCACTACATGTACTTTTTTTCTTTCTTCCACAGTGCGGCACTATACATACATACATATATATATATCTCCACTCATCAAAGCAGAACTCTGTAGCTCAAGGATATTTGGCTTAAATTACAGCACAATTCCCCAAGTTTGTTAAATACTACTGCAACAGGTGCTAAAATTAACACCAAGAAAGTTGTACCAGTCCCTATAAATAAGCAAAGACAAATTACTAGGCCTCTTCACTACTGTACACATGGTGCAAGGTGCTACTCGCAAACACGTAACCACTTTCACCCAGCGTCGGAGTTAGCTGGAAAAACCACGTCAGTTCCCAAGCAGAGGACGCTGCAGCCAGAGGCCCCAGAAGAGCAAGGAAGTACAACGGTACACAGGAATATTGTGCAAATGAATTATATAAGGAGGTGGCTCATATTTCACTTGAAGAAGGAAGCTTGGGCAGCCTGTCAAGTGCAACGAGAAGAAAGCAGCCAGCAGAGCCATTCCTGAGGTAAAAACTTAAGTTTAACGGAGCTTTATTTCCCAGCCTTTGGGAAGCTACGCATGGAAAAGGCCGCACAGCCCCAGAGAGAGCTCACCATGGCGTTTTTCTTTGCTTCTCGCCGCCTCAGCCTCCTCCCCTCGCGCCGCCTGTCCTTGCTCAGGGCCAGCGCTACCTCCCGCCGCGCCTCGGCGCTGTCCGCGGCCCCCGCCTGCCCGCCGCGGGACGCCGCCTTCAGGTGCTCCACGAACCCATTGACGTCCACGTTCTCGTAGCCCTTTTTCTTCCTGTTTTTTTTCTTCTTCTCTTGCTCTCTCTTTAAAGGTAGGGGATGCGGGCGACTCCCCGCTCTACCCGCGGCTGCCTCCCCGGAGGAGCCCGTTACCATCTCCTCCCAGGGAGTCGCATCCAGCGCTTTGCCGCCATCGGCAGCGCCCTTGCGGGCCCATCGGGTCATGGCTGCCCCACAAGCAGCTTAGAGAGCTCGAAAACAATAAAAAGAAAGAAGGAAAGGGAAAAACGTGAAGTTTAACACAGGCACCCAGGGACGGCCCGCGCCGCGCGCCGGAAGCGGAGCCGCGTCACCGGGGCCGGCGCACGCGCGCGCCCCGCGGGCGCCATGTTGCGACGGCGGTTGCTGCGAGGCGCCATGTGGCCGCGCGGGGGCGGAGCGGAGCCGCCGCGGCTGCCGAGCGCCCGTGGCGGCGGCGGCGGCCGGCGGGAGCTGCGGAGGGAGGCTCAGGCAGAGCCCCCAGCGCATCGCGGCGCCAACGTGTGTCAGTCCTCCCTGCAGGCGGGAACCGAGCTGGTGCAGTGATGTTGGAATAAAGCACGGCCCTTTAGCCAAGCCGTTCCCGCTTAAATGTCTGCCTGTCAGCAAGGCTGAGGCTGCCCATCAGCACGGCCTCCTTACCCCCGTGAGGCCACAGCGAGGCCCCTTCGGTCCTCTCTGCTGAAAAACCCGCAGTGGGCACTTCAGGGAGCACAGCCCTCCGAGCCGTAATTTGTGACATGTTTCTCTCTCCGAAGCACACCCTTTCACGAGGTGCACAAAGTAAATCTGCAGGACTACATTGATAGACGTCCCTGCATAGCAATGAAATAGATATAAATACAGCAATAGTTTCTTCTCAATTACTCTCAATTCAGTCTCTTGTAATTTTAGCGTTTCACTATTTTTTTTTTGGCAGGTAGAGGTGTTATTATAAAAGCTGGACACCATTCCTTCTTTATTAGTTGTTTTTAGTATTCATGACTCTTTAGAGCAACTGCTGTGCTATATTTTAGTCATTTTCTGGGGCATTGTGCCCACTAGGGGGAGGTGTGCACAAAGCATACACTGATTTTGTTATTAAACCCCATGACTGGCAGTAATAAGCAATACAGATTTATAAATAATTAGAATACATTTATTGTAGGTAAAAATAATCAATGATGGCCATTTAAGAGTCACTTTTCATCAGATGGGAAATAAAACTCAGGTTTTCATTCTAAACTAAAAATAACAAATTTGCTGAGGAAGCTACAGCTCAGCCACAACGCCGGATCAGATTGTTCCTGCCACACACTGCTGGTGAGCCCGGAGAAGACGAGCTGTGTCTGAAGCTGATCCACGCACGCCAGCGGGCTGCAAGAAACAGGCACCGCTGCCCCAGAAGTGAAGCAGCTGCAGGGAATTCAGGATCCCCGGGCCTGCACACGCATCCCAGCAATTTCGGATAGTGTGTACGCTGCGTATGGATGAGCTGATGTTTTGTGAATAGCCACTTACCAACTGTGTGGCTGCGTGTGTCACAGCGGCAGGTTCTTTAGAAAGTCTGACCCGTGACTTCACTTTAATTTTGGTTGAGAATATTTATAATCTACAAAGCCCTGAAGAGAAGTTTGTCTGTTGAAGAGACACCAGTTGTACCTGTGTGTGAGGACTGATCTCTGGCTATGTGAACATTGCTTGCCAGAGTTTCAGGATGACATTTTTCTAGTTGTTGCTATTTTGACTTAAGCTTGGGTAGAGAAAGGAACAGGCAAACCCTGTTACTGCCTAAATGCTGCTGTAGCTGCAGTACTTTGAGGGCTCCTGTACAGAGCTTGATTTAGTTATTTCCTTATTTTAACTCTAAACTGAGCAGGTTACTGATCCTTTTCTTTTTGGCTTTCTTGGCTATCTATCTCTGGCAAACGGTGACATATTCTGTATTCAGGATGGATTTTATTGCTAGGTGCCAGGATACTGAGTGCTCAGGCTGGAGCCCTGTGTTAGTTCCATCAGGTCATGGGCCCCGTGACTCTAATTCTTCAAGACATTTAAACAAGTGCTTAAATATGTTGCTAGGTCAAGTCACATATTTAAAGGTTTATTTTTAGGCAAGTGCTTAAATGCCTGGATGAACTGAGGCCTTTAATGGTTAGCCTGCAGTTGGCTATTTAGTTAGCTATACAGTGAACATACTCTGCCCTTTAATACTTCTTTATCCAAATGAAAAATTGGAAGGTGTCATTCAGATGAAGGAGGATTATTAGATACACACTGTCATGATAGAACTAGAATTTCCCTTGTTAATTTTGGTAGCTACCTGCTAAGGAAACATTGTCTTATTGTAGAATAACAATTTTCGATTTTTTCAGAAACATACAGGGAAGAACTTTATGGCTTTAAACTTAAATAGTAGTTCTCTTTAGCTAGTCACTTAATAATACAGAATGAGGTTTAATTTCTACGTCTGTTGAGGTCCTGTATATATACAGGAGTGCATCCTCTGCAATCCACTGGCACCTGTTTGCATGTAATGCACTCTTCCTTCTGCAGCACTGACTGTATTTAAAATAAAGCAGCTGTCTTTCCCAGAATAAGATGATAAGAAGTCTAAAACACTGAGCAGAAATAACTCTGTGGGTATCGGTTCCTAGGCACGCTAAGCGTTATGGAGAGAGCTCAGCATGCTCCTTCTGATGGTTACTTATGACTTGGGTCTCTGGTTTCTGCTCACCGAGGAGATACAGTCACCTCATTGCTACAGAGGAAAGTTGAGGTGCCAGCATCCCTGCAGTCATTTGCAAGCGTCAGGCCAGTGACAGCAAATATCCCAATGTCCAAAAGGTTGTGGAAAACTGGCTCTTATTTGGAAGTCTCCTGTTTGCCTTCAGCTGGAGTAGGGTGCCCGGATACATTTTCAAGATTTGCCAGTGATAGCTTGCAAATCGGTGATTTATTGTTGCTTTCTTGAAGGGTTTGGCTTGAGAAGGCCTTCTGACTTTGAGGAGGGAAATCCACCTCCGTAGTCAGTCACAATATAGTCACAGCTTGAATATGTACAATATATATGTGCATGTGCATGTGTACTTGTATAGGTATACATGTATACACATAAGTGTATGCTCTATAATACAGGCATATATTTGGTGATAGATTTAGCTACCTCTCTAGTCTCAGCAACACAGAGGTCTTTTTAGATTTAAAAACACACATATTAATTATTTTCTCCTATAGTCATTACTTATGTCCACAGAAGCTCAGATTTCCCTGGTAACCACATGTGTCTCATCGATGCTCAGTGGTTCTGTCAGGGTAACTGTGACAAAAACCTGCTACAGAAAGCATAGTTGTAAGAACCCCTGCTTGGATGGAATTAAATCTAGATCGATATTAGACTAAGACAGAAAAACCTATGCACAATATTATCATTTCAAATGAGCATGTACAAGTGCAAAAAAACCTAAAAATCCTCTGACAGCCTAGGGCATAGGTATTTGTCTAGGAAACTTTTGGAACGGTGTGAGTTCACAGAAAAACAATAGGCGAGCAAAATTACAAAATTCATTTATTACCCTATTTTACTAATAATCTTATTATTGTAATGTAGCAGATATTTTTTCCACTAAGAACCGAGTGCTCTTCTTTCATTTAATTTCTTCTGAGAGAATTAAAATATGGTGCCAGTGAGCAGCAATGTGCTGTGCAGGAGAGGGCCGTGTGTTTTTACACCGTTGGCAGAGGTGCCTTAAGAAGATTTTTCACTGCACCTAATGCATGTCAGCGCGTGTCATGTTTTCAGGTATCTTTGCAGGCAAAAGAAATGGCTGTTTAAAATCTTTAATCTTTTAATTAGGCCTTAAGCTGAAAGTAAACTGTAAAAGGAATTACAGTAGAAAAAAGATGAATAATAATTATTTGGCAGGTCTTAGATTACAGTCTGACAAATCATATTAGTCAAATAATTCTGGATATAAATATTAGCTCTAATCCATTCCTGATGCCATCTGCTGCCTTTTGGATAATAGGTCCACAGAAAAATGACATCAGGTCTACCTAGATGTATGTTGGTGGTGTAAGAGTGACAGCTTCATGAGTGTTTAAGTCAGTTCCTGTTAGGTCAGCACATGATTTTAGGTGTAAGGTGCTATGAATGAAATCCATTACAAGTGTCAGAGCTGCAGACTTGGTGGTTAAGGTTTTAAGACAGACTTCAGAAATGTCAGTTCTGTGCACCTGGTGCCCCCTGTAATTAAAGTCTTGGTTACAGGGAACCCTCCTAGTGAAGTATGGATTTTGCTTGCTCTTTCTGTGAGCCAGGTAAACACAAGTGCACAGTATAAAGCCCAAATTCAAAGATATCCCAGGGGTTCAGTCTTCAACTACTCAGAACAGTTTCTCATCATCTGCATTGTGGCTGTGGCTCTAGCTCATGCTGTGTTTTGTTTCCCAGGAAAAAAAAAAAAAAGATAAGGTGATGCAGTACATCTGCTATGGGTTACAATCTTATGAGACTGCCCTGGTAATGCATGGAAATTTATAACTCCTTGTATTTTAAGGCAAATCTGGCTCAGTTTGCCGACCTGCAGTGAGACTCACAGCACCCAGGCTGGCTTTTCTGAATGCATTTATTTCAACATATGGCTCAAAACCTGGCTCAGGGAAGCCTGGCACAAATAGTTCTGCTTAAATATCCATGAATGCCAATAGATGCAGTTGTGCTCCCAGCTGAGAGCTGTGTGTTGTCGGTTTTCCCTGACACTCTTCTTCCACGTTGTCAGCCTGTGTTTCTCCCATTGTCTGTTCTCCCTTGTCTTTTCCTCTGTAAGCACCTTCGAAAGGGCAGGTCTGTCATTTCCCAGTTATTTCTATGGTGCACAGGACAAAGAATTGCAGCTTTGCTGTGGCCCTCCTGCAGATCCCACACTTGCCTGTCGCACTGGCCATCGAGACAACGTGCCTATTGCTAGGGCAGTGTCCGTGCGGCTGCTGTGTGGAGCAGGAACCCGCTCCCACCCCGGAAGGCAGGATGTGCTCAGTGTGCAGGTGGACAGCAAGCTGGCCTGAGGACAGTGATGATGCACCAGGGCTGCCGGGAAAAGTCCCTCGTGCTGTTAAGAGGTTGAGTTTCCTCCTTAATATTTAAAATATTAAATAGTGACCTAGAAAGAATGAAAATAAAATACTCATATTCATCAGCTGAGGTGTTCTTGTTGGAAATATTTTAGTTGTGAAGGGCACACTTGGATGCCAGCAGTGCAGGGAAGGGTGCAGTTTAGCAGTAGCAGATGGTAAATTAGAGACAGGTACCAGTGCCTGTGCAGGCTTGCAGCTCCATGCCGGCTGAGCACAGGGAAGCCAGAGCAGTTCTCTGGCTTCTTGTCTCATCTGCAGGCATTTTGCAATAGGCTCAGTCACAGGATCATGGAATCAGGTAGGCTGGAGGTTTGGCAGTCAGGGGGTCTGGAGGCAACCCCGTCCAACGCCCCCACTCAAAGCAGGGACAAATTAGACCAGATTGCCCCGGGATTGTTCAGTCAAGTGCTGAGTATGTTCAAGGACGGAGATGTTACAATCTGTCTAGGCACCCTGTTTCCATTTTTGACCGCTCCTGCAGTACAAATGGTTTCGCATATATCTTATCAGAAATTCCCTTATTCCAGTTTGCATCCAGTGCCTCTCATCCTGTCACTGTGCACCTCCAAGAAGAGTCCTGGGTTTGTCCTCTCTAAATCTTCCAGTGTAGGCACCAATAAGATGCCCTCTTTACTGAACAAACCCTCAGCTTTACCTCATTCATCATGGGCTCCAGCCTCTGCCCATCTTGCTGGGCCTGCACTGGACTTGCTCCTGTTTGTCACTGTCTTTGCTGTACTGGGGAGCCCCAAATTGACTGCAAGACTCTGGGTGTGGGCTTGCAAGTGCCATGTGGATGGGAATAATCACTTCCATCGATCTGCTGGCTGCACTCGTGTTCAGTACAGCCCCGCACAGGCACACTGCTGACTCGTGCTCAACTTGCTGTCCATCAGGACTCTGAAGCAAAGCTGCTTTCTGGCCAGTTGTCCACAAGTTCATGCTGCAGCACGGGGTTACTGCAACCCAAGTTGCATTTGCCTTTGTTGAACTTGGTAAGTTTTCTGTCAGTGCTATTCTACAGTCAAGCTCCCTCTGAAGAGCAGCCTTGCTCATCAGCTGCTCCTGCCGCTTAGCACCATCAGTGCACCTGCTGGGGGTGTAATGCACCCCATCATCCAGGTCATTAATGAAGACGTTAAAGCAGGATCATCAACTCCAGCATTGACCTCCGAGGAATACTAGTGGTAAGTGGCTGCCAGCCAGGGGTGTAATACAACCCATCTTCCAGGTCATTAACAAAGAGGTGGAAACAGCATCAGCAGCTCCAGCATTGACCCCTGAGGGCTGCTGTGAGTGCTGGCTGCCGTAACACCACCTGCAAACAGTCTGCAGTGGGCAGAGGCTCCAGTCTGAGCACGTATGGCTTCACCAAGGAATTCTGCAGCTTTCAGGCCATGATTGTCCTTTCCTAGAGGAGATGGCCTTTTGAATGTGGTATCTGTGAAACACTGAGTATGTTTCAATACACAGAAGAAAAGCAGTGGGACCATTATGATCTTCTATTTTTTTTTTTCACCAAGCTTCTCACCGCATAGAATAGTGGTGAGCACAGAGATGGTTTTATTCAGAGTGCCAACACACCCTAGGTACTTTGATGAGTGAGTTACCTAGTGCTTGTGCTCCATGGCCTGAATGCTGCAGGAAAAGCCTGGAATAGGCCATGCTGGTTAGGTTGATGTTTGGTATAGAAGGCAGCAAATGGGTTGGTTTGCTGATTTTGGTGGGCCACAGGGAGCTGAGGAAAGACCTGGTGGATTCTTCAGGGCTAAGCAAGCATGAGGGTTTGGGATGCCCTAGTAAGGAAGTGTGTATGCAGAGCCCAGGAGAGGCAGCTCCACAGAAGGGCATCAGGGAGCACCAGCAGATGGGCTACGTGACAGACTGCCAAGACTGAGGCCATGTGCAACTGTGTACTCTAAGTTACTGTTGAACTTACCGTGCTTACCATGAATGTCAAAAACACAGCATTTTTCAGCATCTGCCCATCACGCTGCCAGACTTGGCTGCAAGGGCAGTCACTGGAGAAAAGTGGTGCTGTGAATGATGGTCAGGTGCTCATAGCAGCCTGTATAAATACGGCCTGAATTGCAAATATAATCTAAAATTAAAATATTTGTGGAGCTTTTTTGCATTATTCAAATAATACTTTCCTTATCACCAGCCAAGAAGGGTAAAGAGTGCCTAGATGGAAGCAGAAAAGGGAAGCAATTCTCATAAAAGAGTATATCGAGGCAGGTGGGTACATCCTACTAAAGCTGCCCTGTTTTCTTGACAGTGTAACCAGGCATCTAAAGAGATGTTGGGTTATCAGATAGTGTTTTATTACACAAGCTATTTATACAGAGATATACAGAGGTGCCTTTACTGTTGGAAGTGTTTACCCTTGGTTACCAGTTATCAGTAGCAGGGTCACTTCCTGCCAAACTGAGGCAATGGAGGTGGAATTTTGATGTCCTGACCTCTTTCCAGTTTCTTCTCACAGTCAACTAGATAATTGACGCCATCAATGACAATCTGAACTAGCTCCACCTGCAACAACAAGAAAAGAAATAAAGAAGGTTCAGGTAAGACTGTCAATAAAGGGAGGAAACATTGGTGTGTGCTGCAGAGGTTGCGTGTAGAACCAGGCACAAGGAAGGCCACATCCCTGAGACCGCACGTCCCAAGGCGCAGGCATCACGGTCATGCACCGATCCAGTGGGAGGCCACAGTAATTTCCCTAACTCAGTTTAAACTTCACTCAGTTTAGCTTTCAGTTGGGCTGAAGGGCTTTGGGAAGGCCAGAGTCTTCTACTCCTTCACGGCTCACTCACTTCCCCTGCAGATGAGCATCCCCTGCCACAATAATTTGTCAGCTGTCTTTATGCAGGGAAAAACAGTCCTGCTGGTTCTGACAGGGGTTTTGGAGAGGCTGTTTCATCAAGCCTCAAGGATCCCCATTCCTGAGGTAGAAGGCTTCATCCTGAACCCGTGCTGGCTTTCTGTAATTCCTTCACTCTGCCCCGAGGCGCTCCTGGTGGGGCTGGATTCCGACGCTGCCCATGAAGGCTCTTCCCGAGTCACTGGAGAGCACAGGCTGGCTTGTCCCCAGGAGAGCTCCTGGGCAGGCAGAGACACCAGGCCCCCAGGGTACAGTCCCTTCACAGTGGCCAGCCACCCATAGCACTGATTTTTCTTAATCCTCATGAAATGGTTCATTAGGAACCTTTAATGACTCTCTTGTTAAAACTGAATGCAGAAACTAAATCCTGTTGTCTCCTTATTGTGACAGGGGGACATCATTTTGAGTTTCAGAGGATTACTTTTTACTATAAAGCAATTCAGTGGCTTAGTGGTTTATTGTGCTTTTGTAGACCAGAGGGCTGAACTTGCAGCCTCCACCAAGAGAAAAGAAGTTCCATATTAATTTCACATTGACTAGTAACTGAAACAAAGGAAAAATGCTAAGAGTTTTATCTTGCCCCTTTGGGAGTGTAACTCTACAAATACATTTAGCACATAGTGGAATTTCTATGTCCTATAATAAAGCATTTCTGTGCTCTTGAATTTGTCTTGTCTTATTTAGATTTAGAAATCTTCGTAGTAGGTGTTGTGTCTTATTGGCTCAGCTCTTCAAATCCTCACTATATGAGGTACTGTTGATAGGGGAAATCTTCATATAAGCAAAAAATTTATAGGTTCAAGCCATCTGACAGTGGAACTTGTAGTAATTAATCATGCTGTGTAATCCTTTTAAATTATTAGTATTATCTTTGTATAAAGCACACATGGTGGTGTGTTAGTTGTTAATAAATGACTTCTTTGTTGCATACCGTTTTTGCAGATAATACAACTTAATGGCTTTTCAGCAGCTGGATGTGACGGATGTGAGTTTGGCCGCAGCCTCAGTGCGTTGTTTCTCTGGGAATCTTCAAACCCGCCTGGCTGTGACCCTGTGCCCCGTGCTCTGGGTGTCCCTGCTGGAGCAGGGGGGTTGGACCGGGTGATCTCCAGAGGCCCCTTCCAACCTCAGCCACCCTGTGAGTCTGTGATTGCGCCTGTGTGCCGGGCACCGGCCACGGGGCAGGCTGGGCTCCGGTGCTGGCCGGCAGCAGCACCGCCAGCGGCGCCGGAGGTGCTGAGGCCGCCCTGCGCCCTGCCCTCGCTGCGGAGGCACCCAGGCCCTGCGCCGAGCTTTGCCGTGGAGTTGAACTTCAGTGAGGGCCCTGAGGTGATTAGAGCTTTGCTGCCAGGCAAGCAGGTGGCCCTTCAAAACACACGCGCAGGTGGCATCTGAGACCAAACCCCGTTAAAGGAGCCCAGGGGAGCAGAAGTCCTCAGCAGGCATTGATCCCACTGGGGCCTGCCCGACAGGCCATAGCTGAGAGCACCCACACAGCAAGTAAAAGGCCTGTTTGACAGAAGATTTGAATCTACATTTCCTAGCTACTAGAAGAGTGTTAGAAGCACTGGGCTTAGATAGTCTTACAAGGTTATTTTTTTCTCACTTTTTCTTGATATGGCCATGGGTGAACTTCTCTCCCAGGGAGGAAAGGTTTCTCCCTGTCCTCCAGTAGATTTGCTTGTAGGAGCTCTTCGGTTTTGTAAAAATACTTAAAGTGGAAGGAGGTCTGCTAGGCGAGCAGCCTCACCATCAGGCTTTGGGGACATTTCCACTGTTTCTGGCCCAGAACTTTGCACTCAAATGAAAATAGCTTTGGAAGAGGGGATCAGGCCTAGCCAACCTCATCTCAGTGTGCAGCTCTGCAGGGAGGGCTCGGAGGTGACACCTCAGGTCCTTGCACTTCCACTGGGTCAGAGCTACCAGAAGCAAACACTGCCCTGGCTCTGCTGAAGGCTGCAGTGTGACTAAAGTCACAGTGACCCCAAATGCAGAGACACTGACTCAGGCAAGTACAGATCTACGTTTTTTAAGAACAAAAAGAACAGGTTACCTCTGATCGACCCATGCGGTCCAGGTTGGAGATATCATAAACATCCGCCACAGCTGCCGTGTCCACGCCACCAGTGCCGCGTTTCTGCAGCCGCAGGTTCTCCAGGATTTTGGGAAACCTGGGATCCTGACAGGAGGAACAGTTTTGTGCTTAGTGCTTGTTGCCCTACTTATTGTGCTGCATCCTTGTATTGCTATTACTCGTGACTTCAGAGAATCCCACAAAAGAGAGGCAGAGATGGATGGTCTGTGTTTGCATTACAGCCTGTCTTGGTGGTTGCTTGCTGAGCAGAGTAATTTCCATAACAACTACAATAATTTGCAGAACAAAAATATGTTCCCTTAGTCGTGCATTATCCCTAAGACCTTGCTGTTACACATCCCACCGAGGTGCAATCACTGCAAGCCGTCATTTTTCATGTATTTCCTTATAAAATCAGACAAGGGCTGACTTATGTCACTGGCCTTTTAAATGACTTATGTACCTTGCTAAGCCTTGGCAGCTTAACGTGCACTCCAGCGCGTAAACCTGTTCCTAGGTTGGAAGGACAAGTCAGAACATAGCCAAGACGTTCGTTCCACATGAACTCCCAGCCTCGCTCTTTAATTAATCTTTCAACCTGTGAAGGCAAAAAGAAAAAAAAAAAAAAGAGAGAAAGGAGAAAACAGGGATGCATACAAATGTCTCATCCTCTGACGTTTGTTTATAGCTGAAATTCTTTCCACCTTGTATTTATGTTCATGATGAACATCACTAACAGCAAAGGAGATGCATTAATATAAGCCTGAGCAGAGTCTGGCTTGGATCTGATACAAATTTTTGTGCTTATCAGGCACTAAGGTCCCCTGGGAATATTACAAGAACCTCTCCTTTTTTGCTCGCTGCCACTGGCTTGCAGATTCTTGGCACTTTGTCACAAGCCTCCCTGTCATGGTGATTTTGTATTGCCCTAGTCCAGGGAGCCATATTTTTACGTAAGAATTACTTATCTAGACTATAAATTAGTTGGGGTGTGTGGGGAGTGATGTTGCAAAGCACAAGCTGCAAAGCTGCAAACACAAGGCACTGAAGTGCACTTTCCATAATTTTTGTGATTTCTAAATGCCTAAATTTAACAGCCCTGCTTCCAGTGCAAGGTGACCTATATAATGGTTTTCATTAGTACATCCCCAGTCCAATCAGCAAGGGAAACTGAAATCATTATCCGCAGGAACATCATAAAGGTCAGCCGACCTCTAAATATTCCATCCACTCAGCGGCACATCCCAGCCTGACTTCTGTGATCCCACTACTCACCCCATTCAGTAAAGTAAATGCCAGAAGAGAACCAGATACTTATCCGGATACTCAAGACTGCTGCAATTTAGGAAATACTCCTATTTTGCAGAAAGATACAAAATAAAGGGTGATTTTAACATCATTCATGTACTCTGCAAGGTCACCAGAATTAATGGTGAGAAATTGGATCTGCCTTCTTGCTTCAAGGCATCTGTTCTGGATGGTTCCCAGGGCTCCCTGGCCAAGCACTTCTCAGGGCAAGGTCTGTGGATCCTCTTTTGCTGGACAGGAGCTAACCCAATCAGCAAACCTGGGGAAAACACCTGTAAGCCCCATCACTCAGGCTGCAAAACTGTTCAGCGTTATGGGCATCCCTGAGAAACATAAGAGATCCCAGGAACCTCCCCGCTGCCAAAGAAGCGACCATTAGGTGCCTTTGTACTTCCATGCTCCAAAACCCACTACCTGCTCAAACTTCCTAAGGAAGGCTCCAAAGTTACCTTCCTCTGGTTCTTAGCACATCCACGCTCAGGTGGTTCCTGCTCTGTCCACCTGGCCTCTTCTTTATGAATAGCGGTAGCAGAGTATAATCCAGGAGCCCTACCTCTCTGTCTTTAGTATTTCAATCACAGAACCCAGTACCCACCCAAAGTAGCCAGAGAGGCCATCCTACCTCCTGAGTCCTGGTACACCCTCAGCAACATCCACTCCGCTCCCCAAATCAGGGATTACAACCAACAGGCTGGGCATCCAAAATAAAATGCTTTACCTACAAATTTCCGCAGCCTGCAGACACAAGGTGGCAAGGAAGGGATATTTCTTTAGCCAGCCAGTGCTGAAGATGGCAATAGAAAAGCTACAGAGACATTTTGTCTATTTTTCTCCTACAGTTCTGCTAACGATTTGCCCTTGTTTCCTTCTTTAATTGCCATTAACATGGATCGGTGTTTGGACTGGTGTTACTTGATTTTGCTGCTCCAGGAGATGTCGGTTCAGGGCTAAACAGAGGAGTGAGCTGTGGTGACAAGAGCCCAGAGATAAATGAGACAGGAAGAAAAACATAATTGATTTAGTACCTCTTTTAAACCACGGCAAAATCTTTCAAATACCCTCTTCATGTTGCCCCCCTTTTCCATGGATATCACCCTGGTGTGGTCCTCTTCATTAATCCAGATAAGAAATGTCTTGTCGTTGTTGTGCCTGGTTGAGAGAAAAACATGTGGTTTTAAAGCACAAGATAAGCCCTGAAAAATAATTCTTGGTACCATTAGATTTATCACGGCCTTTCAGGACTGTGAAGACACTAAGCACTGTCAAATAACGCTGCTCTGCGGTGGTAGGGATATGAGCGGCTTGCGTGGTTTGATTCCCTGTGCCAGGGGAATTATGCAGGTTTATCAGGCCACAGTGATGAGAGGAGTTTGCTCTGATCACATCATGCTGCCCTGGTCCTCAGCTGGGAAGGACATGGTGCCTCCTGACCTGGACACTACTGGGAAGAGGCAAGTTTGGCATCTTTTTCCTAATAAAATTCAGCTTACATATTGCTGGGGACTTGGCAA
Organism: Tinamus guttatus; assembly: GCF_059628265.1. Lineage (NCBI taxonomy): Eukaryota > Metazoa > Chordata > Aves > Tinamiformes > Tinamidae > Tinamus > Tinamus guttatus. The sequence continues at coordinate 2,260,027 of NW_028288683.1, forward strand.
TCTCCTAACAGCATTCTCTTCAGAATCTATCTCTGGGGAATACTGCATTGCCACATCCAGTCAAATCATGCATTTCAGGAAAACAGCTACATGTTGCTTCTGGATAGCAAAGATGGAGCTTTGTCAATCAAGATGAAAACACCTGGAGAGAAGTTAGCCCCTCTTGCTTCAAACAGACCAGCCAACACAACACTTGATTTATGAAGCACTAGGTCAGACCTGAGGTCACCTGCCTTGCTTTTCTCCATTTTTCCTGTCTTTTACAGCAGTTTCTCTACAGAATGTAGAAAGCGATTGATAAGAATAGACTTTTTCATACACACAGCAGAATATTATCAACCTCAAAGCACATAAAACCCAAGACTTAAAGTTCTCCTGACTTCCAGATTGTCTTTTACTGTGACTCCCTTTTCACAGTTGGAATTTGCGGGTGCAAAGCTGAACAGATGCCATAGTGACAGGAAGATCCAGCTACCTCATTTTCAGTCACGTACAAATATTCAGGGTAGGATTTTCCAAAGAGATTGACGTTGGCCTGACCCAGCACTGCAATGAACTATGAGAGAGGTCTCCATGAGTACACTGAAGTAGTGCCCTCTCTTCCTATGAAGCAGGTGGGGATGATTCTGCAGTGTTTAACAGGGACACAAGCAAAACGAGCCAAAGAAAGATCTGTTTTATTCAGGAGTTCCCTTGATGGCATTTACACTGCTGTCTCTTTCTCTGTTTGACTGGAGTGTCAATGAATGGGACTCCTCAGATTTATCATTTTTTTCCAGAACAAATCTATTTCTCAGATTAAAACAGGTACCATGGAGCTAACCTGAAGCTCACTGAAATAAAAAGTCCTCACAGAATTCCTTCTGATTAGGTTCCAAGTGCCTGTTCACTGCTGGGTTTAGCTCATCGCAGCAATGCTGCTGCTGAACACACAGCTTGAATACCAGATCTTTTTCCACATAAAGACCCATTCTTTCTGGCAGCCCTGAACCCACATAGGGCTGGAGGATTTCTCAGAATCCTTATTCACTTAGTTTTCCAGAGTTATAGCATCTGGAAAGGGTGGGAAATGGGCCAGGATGGATGCAGGTGCTGCTCACTGCATGGCTCCTCCGCCAAGCAATGAGCGTACTATTTATTCAGAAGTTTATTTCAAAAGAAAGAATTCCTTGCAATTCGGGTACCTAAAATAACATCCTGTTTTTAGAAAGTGGGAGGGAAAAAAGGAATTAGAGCGACAAAGATGATTAAGGGACTGGAGCATCTGTCGTATGAGGAAAGACTAAACGAGCTGGGCCTGTTTCGCCCTGAAAAGAAGGCTGAGAGGAGATTTGATCAACATGTTCAAGTACCTGAGGAGTGATTGTAGGGAGGACTGGGCCAAGCTCTTCTCCGTGGCAGCCAGTGGCAGGACAAGGGGTAACGGGTCAAGTTGAAACACAGTGAGTTTCATCTCCATATGAGGAAGAACTTATTTCCTGTGAGGGTGCCCTGGAACAGGCTGCCCAGAGAGGTTGTGGAGTCTCCTTCTCTGGAGATCTTCCAAACCTGCCTGGATGCCACCCTGTGCCACGTGCTCTGGGTGTCCCTGCTGGAGCAGGGGTGTTGGACTGGATGATCTCTAGAGGTCCCTTCCAACGTCAGCCATTCTCCGATTCTGTGAATTTATAGTGCAGTGTCCTGCAACTGTATTGACAATGATCCCTAGCTAACAGCATTGCTACAACCCAGCTTTAGACTGCACTTCTATCCTCTGCTCTGCTGATGGTCACTGGCTCTTTCCCCAAATCAATTTTTTTTATCTAGAAATTGAAAGAAAAAGTGATAAAAAGCCAAGGAAGCAGTTGTGCTTATGATGCTACACTGTGTTGCTGACATTAATGATGGCATCTACGAATATAAGGGTGTTACCTGCTGCATTATTCGTTGTTGGATTTTCCTTTTTTTATTTAATCAAGAACATTAAAAAAACAAACAACAGACCATGCGGTGAGTACCAGGACAGAGCGACTGCAGGGTTAGGGCAAGCAAGGAGACTTGTAATACAATCTTTTAAGCATGACACAAACGTCTACAGGTCACACAACATACCAGATTCCTCTGGCATCTGGCCAGTCACGTGCCATCCCTGCACATGTTAGCAAAGGGGACACTGGCTTATCAAAGAGAAAGTGATCCTAGAGAGCAAAAGGAGCCAGAGAGAGAGAGAGAGAGAGAGAAAGGGGAAACAAAACAAAATTCATGTTTATTCAGGGAGCAATATTTCACTTACATACACACTTAATGGGAAGGTCATTGATACACATGTGAACTGCACAGGACACATTGTGAATGTCGTTCCTTCTCAACTGAAAACTACCCAGTACTTCACCCAGGGCATTCTCTTAGAGGGCGAATTCTTGCTGATTCCCACTGACACCGGTGTGCATTGCAAAAAAAAGGAGGCGTTTTTCACACACGGGAAAGAAACAGAGGAAGTGACCTAGGGACTACTTACATGCGACAAAGGGGACTCTGTGGAGATATAGGGCATTCTAACCACAGCTATGTATCTGCACACAGATTAATTGAAAGGAAGGAGAAGGCAAGGGTCTTTAGGGATAGCATAATACCCGATTTGAGTTCTGAAAGGAGATTTCTCCAGTATAGAGATTTAGCAATTTATTTTGAGTAAGAAATCATAGTAGGAATTAAAACAGTGCTTGACCTTTTGAAATCACAGACTTGTTCAGTTCCTCCTCAGAAATTGTATTTCTGATTTATCAAACACAGCATTTGGTGTGCTAGAGACTTGCCACGTGCCAAATAATGATTTTTTTTTTAACTAACTAACTAACTGAGCTGTTTTTTCTCCAAGAAAATAAGTATTTTGCTCTCATGTGTGTGAGGAAAAATCATTAGTTCTTAAATCCTCAAACACAGTCATCTCAAATATTGTGAGGTTTTTTGTTTCCCTTTCCTAGGGTTTAATTGAGAGTTGGGAGGCAAGCTATGCAATATAAATGGCATGGTAGAGAAGTTGATTAGCTTTAATTTTTTTTCTCAAAGGAAGATTTTAGGCCTTCATCTTCAAATGTCCTGTGGTGAGCATGATGCAGCCCGAACATCAACCATATAGAACACAAGCTATAGAGTTCTCTTTGCTCATCACAGGAACACAGTGTGTGCTTCCTCGTTTGCTCCACTCTACATTTATGAGTGAGAGAAATATATCTCCTTGCACAAGAAATCAGTTGAACACTAGTTTTCCTTGTAAGCCTATGACCCAAATCCACAAAGTACTGAAAGATTCCCACGTTGAATGACTCCTTGGTTGGATGCCATTCAGGTCTCACTGATTTGATCTCACTGTGATCAAATGGTGCTTATTAAAACTTGGCAGAAAGCCTGACACCTTTGAGACTCAAGATCCTAAAATACTGAAGGAAGGAAGTAATGGTATGAGATAAAGGTGGAATCTGAGGTTACAACATGCAATGCATTATTGTGCATTACTGTGAAAGCAAACAAATAAGACAAGATAAAATGCTGAATCAATGAAGCCTGTCTCACTTCCCAAAGAATTTAAATCATGAGAGAATTATATTTTCGGCAGTCCTATTTTGATCCGTGCTCCTTGAACAGCTCTCTACTGCTGAAAAAAGGCAATGAAAAAAACCTAGGACAGATAATCAATGTCTTGTCAATAAACATATTACTACAGACATTCAATGAAAATGTTACTGACCTTACATAAATTCATAACTCCTGGTTAATCCAGGCTGTGACACCTAGTTGAAGGGTTATAAATAGTTATGTTACTTCATCGGCTCCTTTTTTGGTTGATGTTATGGATTAACGTGCCATGAATACAGGTAACAGTGTACAGCCACTCCTCTGGATAATTAAAGTGCATATTCAAGGTTTGATTTTTCTTAAACAATCTTCTAGATTTTTGTAATTTTTTCAAGTCTCAATATGAATCCCTTTTATGGATTTTCAAGATAGTTGACTGTCATTCATTTTTACCAGGAAAGCACCTGGAAACTTTGACGTCTCAAACATCTCTCTGTAGGAAATTAACAATGAAATGCTCTGACAAAATCCATGATGTTTCCTTGTGTTTCCATCTGTGTGACAATGATAACTATTGTTACAGGCCTGATCCTTCAAGTCCTTAAACACTGGTTACAGGACTGGTAAAAGATGGCCTAGTTGCAGTTTGCTACAATCACACTGGAGAATTAGAATTAGTGTAGTTGTGAATTAAAATACATTATAGCCTGCCCCCCTCAAAAAAAACAAACAAAAAACCCAATCACCTGAAGAACTTAGAAGACAGATATTTATCTCAAAGTAATTATTAGTTTAAATCGTTATTCTTATGGAAAATGAGAATCTCTACTCAAGGAAATAATTTTAAGAGTCCTGAATTTACTTTATTTTTTGGCCAAAGAGGAGGCACCAGCTTATATATATATGTATATATATATTTGATTCAACACAAATCTTCCTACCTGGACAAAGCACCACATTTTGGACCTGCAAGTATGTTTTTAGTCAAAGTATTACCCCTGCACAATTTATCAATGTAATAAAAATACTGGCAGGACTATTAGGTTAATGTTGTAACTAGCTATACAGAAAAGCCTGTGCAGCAAAGAAAGACAAAGATTAAAAATAAAAAGAGTTAGTGAAGATGGTGTCAGTACTGGAGCTGTACTTACATCAATAAGCTGCTGCTGCTCCTTCTCCGTCATGGTGGTGAGGCTGTAGTACTTTCCGGAGAGGTCTCCTTTGAGCCCAGCCAGAGCGGTGACCACCACATTCTCCACTTCCCTCCTCTCCGCCCTGCTGCAGGCCGGAGGAAGGCTGAGGCCCCGGATGCTGCGGCCAGTACGCACGCGTGACGAGAGGACGTAGCGCTCGTCAAACTGGCCCTGGGTGATCTGAAGGAGGAATGTTTCCATTTCACACACAGTGCCCCATTACACACCCAGTGTTCAAAAAGCTTATCACGCACACAGCATCTTTCTCGCCAGAGATCAGGACCTCTAGCAGATATCACAAATAGAGTACTAAAAACACATCAGCACTTCAGACACAGAGTTTTTTAGGAACTCCAAAGTTACTGCACAGACTCAGTGTGGTGAAGTGACCAGCTGATCCTTCTTAGCTCCAACTTGGAAGATGAAAGAATCTGAGCAGCTTTGGAAAGTTGGATAAGGGCAGAGGCAGAAGGCCAAATTTGGAAGATCTTTTGAAAGAGGAAGGACCAAGCTGATGCGAAACTACACTGCAGTTGAACTGTGATGGCAATCGACCTTTGCATGAAGTCAGGGTGGATCTGAGTACTTTCACTAAAAGCAGTTAGGTGAAGTAAGTTCAGTCAAGAAGGGAAATTAGAAAGAGGAATAAAAAGACCATGTAGATACTAGGCTGGTTTGCTTTTCAGTGGATGCTGAAAACCTTGGCAGCATAGCAAACCTAAACTGCAATCTAACTCCCTTGCAAAAAACAGAGTGGGTGTCATTTTGTTTAGACATATTCTCTGTAGGATATGACATTTTAGCCACTGTGGCATCCTGATTTCTTTAGCCCTAAAATTACTTCCTTTGGAGTTTCACTGGGGGGAAAAAGTACAATTATAGACAATACCACTATTGTAAGAAGCAGTATAGTTCTTATTATTAGTATAAGTTTATTTTCTTATTATTTTACTTAAATCCTACCTTGGATGCATCCAGGTCTGTATGATGCTTCATTGTGCGTGGGTCATAGCCATTATGTCTTACTTTAATGACAGGGTCAAAAATCTCAGCAAATACCTAGGGAGTCAACAGAATCTAGAGAGAGTCTGCAATATTAGAGAATATACACGCTTTAATGTGCCAGCTTCAGCTACAGGAGAAACCCCTTGGCACTGATTCCTGGATGACCACTATAAAGGGGGCTTTACCAATGCTGACGGAAGGAATATTTATGATAATGTTCATAATGTCGGGCAGTTGTTCTCCAGAAACTGACTAAGGACAAGGAATTCATTCAGTAGGGGCTCCTCCTCCTCACGATATAAAAGCAGGTGCGGCTACACCTTAACTTATTTACAAGCTTACTCCAGTTATGCCAAGTACTGGATGTGGTAGCAACCAGATTAGATTTCAGGATGTATTCGCAGGAGGATACACATTCCTTCGCAGAAGGATACACATTCAGAGCCACTAGGCAGCTTGTGTCCTGGTTTTGGGTCGTGTGAGAGGACCTGTGTCTTCTCTGCCCTTGGGCACTGGTGCTAGAGCCGTGCAGCACCGGTATGTCAGTACCGACCGCAATCACCATCGCTGCGGTATAGCAATAGCTGTGGCAGAGCTTTCCAAAGCAGTTACCATGTCTAAATTAGAAAACTCAATCAAGTTTGCATAGGGCTGCACAGTTCTGCTACCAACTAGGAGGATGGCAGGCAGCTCCTGGTGGCAGCTGGAGTATTGCTCCTGAGCAGCCATATTTTATTAACTTTGGCTGCAGCAGAGAGGGCACTTTTAGTGATGCCTCATGTTCTCTCCATTTTCTACTGTAGAAGAACATTCGAGTCCTCATAAAGAGGAAATACTACCTTTATGCACGTGACCTGCCCATAATAAATGTCTGGGATATGATTTATTTTAGGAAGGTATATCTTACTGAGAATCTGTATTCATCTGACATCTGGCAAACATCTTACCTCATAGGATTCTTCATCACCTGCAACCATGCCCACAGTCTTAATGAAAGGGTGGCCGGGATTATCGACCCCCGTTTGGATACACTGGTCCAGGGTGTAGCCGTTGGGAGTCGTCTTGTCCCTTAGTCTAGCATAAATTGCTGGTGTGAGGCACTCCGCCATGCAGTTGTTGTGCTTGCGGAGATCAGGATAGTCTGCACTGAAGAGGAGAAGAATCACAAGCCCTTAACATCATATCTTTAAACAGTAATTCTTGCTAACTTGTACACCTATAAAAGTGATCAGGATCACATATGGAGAATGTCAATTGGATTAAAGGTGTAATTAGTTCCTGGCTTATACATTGCACTGAAATTCAGAAAGGGAGAAACACTCAAATCACTCCATACTGTACTAATGGGTAGCTATACTAACAGACAAGAGCAGCCTTCTGTTACCTGAGGCAACCAGGAAAATGAATCCTGATGAGCTTTCAAAGTGTATATCAAGTCCCATTAAACCTCTGCTGAGACACTCTTATTCGGGATTAAAGGACTTTTAACTTTGTTCTGTTTACCGTCTGCTTGCTATTAGCTGGGAATCTGACTCTTCAACAATATTTGGGGTTGTTTCAGTGGTTTTATTATGTACAGAGAGCTGCACATAACCAGAGGAAGTGAAGAAGTTATGCTCTAGTAAGGTATTTTTTTGAGTGAGTCAGATCACATTCACCTTTTCGGTAATACTTTGCTCTATGCACTACCCTATTATTTCTGCAAGAATTTATTTTAAGATACTACTTTATTTATTTATTTATTTATTTATTTATTTATTTATTTTAAGTAGTATCTTAGTCTTTCAGGGCCTGGTTCACATCATTTCTCAATCCACATTGTTTCTCACTAATATGGTCAGCAAAGTCAACCCACACATGAGAAGGTCTGTATTCAGTTCCTAATCATCAGTCAACCAGTCTGCCATAGAACTAGGTATAGTTCAAGTACAGGAGTTATATAAGAGCCTTCTTTAAACTTTGCATAAGGAAAACACTTTCACAGTTCCTAACAGCATAATCTATACAATCAGCCAGTCTGATAGGTCCTGCAACGCATTCGAGAGTTGATGAGATGATAAATTAAGGGCTAATTTCATGTTTTGTCTAAAATGTGAAACATGTTTTAGGCTTGTCATTATTTGGCAGTGTTTCTGTGGGAGCATTGACATGATCCCACATCCCTACACTCTAGTCTCAAAGGCCGTTGTTGTTGCTATCTAATATGGCTTTTCAATAAATGATGCTGTTTTGTCGTGGTGCAACAGCCCAAATCCTGACCCATAGCTGGCATGTTTGCGTGAAGGAGCAGGTACTTGGCAGCTTTAATGGAAACCTGTCCTGCCCCAAGGAGTTAAACATCCTGCCACGCTCAGCTAACCAGGCCTACGCGCTGCTGACTAAGCTCCCCCGGTGCTCACCTTGGTGGGAAGAGCTTTCGTTTTTCGTGTACAGCAGCTTTAACGTTTTGCTGGTTGAGGAGGTAGCCAGTGGTTAAGGCCCCTGTGCCGGCAGCCGCAAAGAGCGCGGCAGCTCCGCGGCCAGCCAGGAGACGACCGAAGACGCTAGCCATTCCTCTTGGAGGATGCAAGGGCTGCAAGAGAAGAAAACCTGCTGTCAACCCAAACTCGCCTTTAACTGCAGTCCAGTAAAAGAAACAACCCATTCTTATTATTGGCTTGCACAGAAAATGTTTTGCAAAAATAAAAAAAAACAATTATGACCAGTAATAGTGAAAATCAAGTGATTTGTAGTGCTGTGTTGAGCACATAATTCCTAACCCAGCAGGCAGAATATTTTATTTCTTTTGATGATTTAGGGCCATAATTAGCATGCTAATCATGCTAATAAAACATCCTTTACCTTTAGCTTGCTTCATAGCAACCATACATTACACAGAAACTTCTTTTCAGCAACCAAAATGATACAAACCCAGGATAAAAAAAATAAAAAGGCAGACAAAAATATTGAAAATGATCAGGGATCTTTTGGGTAATAGGAAGGGAGACTGAAATCTTGTGGTGGTTTGAATCTGACGATTTTACTATATAATCAATTAGACAACAGCAACTATAGGGTACCAGGTTTTGTGGCAAGGGATAGGATAAGGCAACCTGCAGAGTCTTAAGTTTTAAGTGAATATTTTTATTGAAAATGCTTTTAGGTGACTCGGGTGTAAGTGGCTGTCCAGTCAGAAGAGTCACATGTGTCTGTAAGTAACATTAGTAGGTCATTCCCTTCAGTGGTATCATTCTTTTCCATGCTAGTCTGATATATCAAGTACTGTGTCCTTGTCTTGCATGAATAAAAATGGTTTAGAATTCATCAGCATAGAAAAGATAAAGAAATAACTTCATTTGCAATTATACCATACATGCTTCATAAAGAAACCGTAAAATAAGAATGAATATAATGGCTCCCAAATTTTGAGGCCTTCCTGCAATTCAAGAGTGGTCTTGGCGTGAGGAACAGGCTTGGGTGGAGAAGGGAAAGCTCTGTTAAAGGTGGATGAGTGTCAAGATTTGTTACATGACAGTGTTCTTGGAAAATGCTTGTGGTGTGGATTTTCAGAGAGCTGGGGAAGAAAAGTGCTAAGTGTTTGGAGAGAGGAAGTCCTTCTGGGCAACGCTGCTTGGGAAGAATGTACCAGGCTCTTTTCAGATTTGTGATGTGGAAGCATCTTTTGAGTAATTCCTCTACTCCTGAGTCATATAATATCATGATAATAATCTCTTTGGCAATCTGAAAAGATTCCTGGACAGTGTCCTGCTGTTCAGGAGAGAGATAGTAACATGAACAAGATTAAAATACTGCCTAGGAATTTATATGCTTTATTAATTATTCCCCACAGTGTGTTTGAGTGCAGCTCTGATTCTGTATTATGTCCAGCGCACAGGGGATGTCTTCTAAAAGTCAGGCAGAGAAAATAGCATGTTCTCTGAAAGGAGAGAATGCATCTTTTTTCTCCTCCAGAATCAGAATTTGACTTGTTTTGCTCAGACCCAATGCTCAAAGAAAGATATGAAAGATATGTCTCTTCTAAATAAACAACACAAATTCCAATTTGTGTCACTGGAGCAAGATTATTCTCAACATAGTCATCTGACAAATCAGATTTGGAAAATGGTGATGGAAGAGTTACAAGAAAACATGAATCTTCCCCCAAGGTACGTTGCCCTGGTTGTTTCTTCATGTTTCTTTGCATAATCTCTTCATCATTCTTTCAAAGTTTAAACAAAATACCTATAAGTCTTTGATTTTCCTTTTGGTGAACAAAGCGTTCTAATTTCTAGCAATTCCCATGAAGATCTGGGCAGGTCAGTCCAAAACGCAGTCACTCATTGCCCTTTCCACTCCTGACAAAGAGCTGCAATGTTGCAGCTATGTCTTTTACTAGGTAAACAGATCTTCTGATTTGCTTGCATGATCCTCTGTTGCAAAGCTGTGGCTTTGGTTACATGAACCTTTCACTGGAGACGTGACATGAGACATGAGACTTACAGGAGATGCATTTCAATCCTAAGAGTTATTGTTTCATATCTTCTATCTTGTTTCCATAATTTTATACCTAAATTTTGTTATCCAACACAGCTATTTGGCAGGGGGATATTTAAAATTAAAAAACTGTCTTCTCCATGCCCTCTACACAAAATACACACTTATCCAGCTATTCTTCCAGAGAAAGATGATGAAAGAAAGAATTTCCAGAAGAGAGAAAAGGGGAAGAGATCAAAACAGGAGGACATGTTTCCCCCCATTAGGAATAGATTCTGACTTCCTCAACTATGCTAAGTTCTTGAGAATTAATTGCACAGCACTAGAATGAGATATGAGAATTAGTTTAGGTAAGACACAGTTACAGGGCTGACTCTCATAATTAAAATGACATTTTCCCTCCTCAAATGCAATGGGAGAATATTTTGTTTGAAATCAATATCATGTATCCATTTGCGATAGACTTTCATGCTCCTGTCTTTTCTCCTCATTTAACAAATGGTCCTTCTGCCTTTCTGCATTACAGCATCCCCATCCTACACTCTGTGAATATTTGCTCCTGACTAATCTGTAGAGCACTCCTATTGCTATACCGATGTGTCCCTGAAACGATGGAGGTATTTTCACAACAGCTCTACGGATTTGTAGCTCTGTTTCAAAGATGCCGTCTTTACTGCAGGGATTCTGGCTGACAATCAAAATCCTGTCTTGGAAATGGAAGCCTCATCAAAATTCCCCTGCAGATGATGCCATTACGACTTCAGCTACCCCAGGCACTCACCACAGTCTCCACCAGCTTGGATTCTTGGTAACCTCTGGACCCTGTGTTACTTTCAGGGACAAATCTGGCCTGTCTGGAATCTGATTAAACTAGAGGAGTGATACATAATACATCTTTAGGGAGCCATGTGAGGCACCACAGTGTAATTATAATGCTTAAAAAATAATGACAGCAATGTACATTTTGACTGCAGAATATGGCATAACAGGTAATGTATAGCCTTAGACAGGACATTATAGCTAGGTGTATTTAGCTATTTCGCATGATACCTGCTTGCAAGGATATTGTGCAGATAGTTGCTTTCACACAACCTCCATTCCTTACATTACTGACATGTGATGATAGAAAAGCCCTGTGCTACCAGCAGCTTGATTGCCCGACTGCATATTTTTCTACCTTGGAGTCTTTTTTCTAGTGATCAAATATGCACCAGAAGCAGAAGCAATATTCCGACAGGAAAGTCAGTATCCTTACCAGCATGGTGTTTTGATCTGAGGCTGCAAGCAAATCACAGGCTGTCCCTGGCTATGTCCTTGGGATTAATCTATTCTTGAGGAGCTGAGCACTATGCAGGAGCTCTGTGCTGGGGGGTGCCAGAAGCTACTCTCTAATATCACTGCAGGACAAGTGTCCTCACTGAAATTGTTAAAAGGCACTTCAGCTGCTGATTCAGTTGTGTGGTTCCTGTATCTTCACTTTGCCCCGAGAGCAGCAGAGCAAAATCTTCCACTGAATTTGTCGTGCAAATGACACCTGATGTGGCTGCGGATAACTGGCATCCTTGACTTTCAGGTTGAACTACTCTGTGTACTTGAAGGATACAGTAGTCACAGAAATCACAGCAAAAAGAAAAATAAACCACCTGGAAAAAATAAGGGAAAGGGGACTAGCTTAAGATACAGGCAACCTCATAACTCAAGTGATGGAGGCTTGGGCCATAGCTCATCTAGGAAATAGAGAAAAGTTGTACCACTAGCTTGAACCTTACCTCTTCTGCAGAAAGCATGTAAGGACTCCCTCCTCGGTCTTTGTTATGCTTATGTTTAATTAGATGTCCGATGCAAAGCTCTAACCCTGACAGAGGCCCTCTCAATAATGACATTTTTCTTGTCACCATCTCTCTTAGGCAGCAGCAGCAATTTTCTTATCTGTTGTTTCAGTAAGCAGTGATTTTGAAAACAGCATTCTGGAGACCTATTCAAAGGCAGATTTTATGCCATGGAAATGTTTTCCTGTTTTTTTTAAAAAGTCCCATAACTCAAGTATATTTCTTGCTTTTTTTTTAGGCTGAAAAAAAAAACCCACTAATGCCAAACTAAAACTCATTTGCTACAATTGAAAACCAACACTCCTTATCCTATAATTTCTTTCACCGAGCTTCAAAATCCTGAAAACAGAAATTTATTTTCTCTCTTTACTAATATGCTCATCAGCTTTGTAAATTGAATCACTCCTGCAAGAAAGGGTGACTCTGTTAAGTGGCAGCTCTGCTACGTGACAAACAGATGGCTGCAGGAACTGGAAGATGACAACACGCTCCAGCTTTTGCTCCTCAGGTAGAGACTTCTGAGTGCAGTTTGGCACAGCAGACTTGTAGACCATCAGTTGTTGCTGGCAAATGCAAAGGCTTTAGGGGGGAACTTGGCAGTTAAACGTTTATATGCGAAGGAAAAAATCACCGAGGGGTTTTCTGTCAAAATGGTGTTAACTCCTATGTTAACAAATGCCTCTTGGCACAAGGGTGGGCTATAGATCTGAAGATAAATGTACACAATACTGCAGCACAAACTGAGTCTATGCCATGCTATGCTATGTGGATGTGTGCTAACCACATACAGTCAAAACAGCACAGACCTGCACAGAACCCTTAAGGTAAAAGTTCAACTAAAAGTTCAGCAACCAAATCAAACAAAATAAATAAATAAGTAATTGGGGCAATAATAGACACGGCATTTTTTTTTTCTGACAGGAAAAAAATTTCAATCTTGAATTTTTTTTCTCCTCTAAATGATTTTTAAAGAAAGTATGGCTTCAAAACAAAACAAAACAAAAATTCTAGAATAGTCATTCTGAAAGGGTCTCAAGGGACTCTCAAGCATCTAATCAAAGCTACCTGTCATATCTCACCTTAAATAATGAAGAAATGCTAGTTTTTGCAATGGGTTTGTGTTTTTTTTTTTTTTCCCCCACAGCAAATGCCAAACTGTGCTTACAATAAATTTGCACCATTACCACCACTGTGGATTGGAAGAATAAGAATTACCCCAGGCAAAGGCCTATTCAAAATGCACAAGGTTTTGTAAGAACATCTTATCAGAAACACGAGGAAGTAATTCTGCAGCCTATTTCTCTGCAGACTTTCACTAGGCATCCACTGTAACGATTTCACTTCCATCCATGAACAGTTACCACTCTGTGACCCTAAAAATGCATTATTTATTTCCTACAGGAGTTAATTAAGGGTTTTCCAAAGCACTTATGATGATAGAAAATCTGCTTTCAGGTCAGCTAGGAATAGATTGTCAGATGTGAAGAACTTTTATGACTCTCAATTTTAACCTTGTGAAGCAGAATCCAGGGTTTTCCTACACAGATCAGTTGTGTTGAAAGGAAAGCATCTCCATTAGAAAAAACATCCAGAGCCTGATGCAGAGTAGCCAATGGAGTTTCAGAGATTAGTTGACCCCCTGAGCTGAAAACTGATGTATGCATTTGTTTGTCTTCAACTTTGAATGCCTGGTGTTTGTTAGAACTTCATAAGTTTATTGTAGAAATTTCCACTAGCTACCTGTCCCATAGCTGGTTATTTAATCACTAGCTCTCTTTCTTTTTTTATCCCTGCCACTCTTTTTTTTTAACCATACTTTAAAATTTATTCACCGCTCTCACTCCGCCCTGAGCTCTCTCCATTTTGTTTTCACCCCCAAGTTCCTCCCAGTTCCAGAATGATCATTCGATTCCATTAATGCTTGTGTCAGGTCCTCAAAATAGAAGCTGCAGCACATCAACAAAACAATCTATGGAATCGAGTATTTTATTAGCCCTTTGGGGCCACAGCAGTCACTAGAAGTTCATGCTCAGTTAATGGTGGGCAACGCTTGGCTCGTTCTCAACTCATATTGCCCCGAATCCTCAGCATGGCAAACATGGAGCGACGCCTGCAGTTCTCTGCTCTAAAGTATCATTTGGGAAAGCTTTCTGATCAGAGAAGCACGAGAACTGTTTCTAATACAGACGTGGGTACATGTCCAGGGATCATTACGTGATATGGCTATCTGCAACAGCAGCGTCCTCATTAGTCACTACCAGTGTCATCAATTTTTTACTGCTACTTTCACTTTCCCTTTAAACTGCAGTGCTTCCTAACAGCCAGAAACTCTTTTTCCTCAGTTGTGGAATTTTGATTATAGTAATAAAATATTCCTAAATAGTTCCCAAGTATGGCTTCCATTTTTCTGCTTAAAAATTGTTTCTCTACTAACTGGTTTATGACGGCATCAGTCTTTCAAATGATCCCTTTCAGTGCAGTACAGGTTACATACACATTTGGACTTCATTTTGGTTACATATAAGCCAGAATCAGTTGCATGTAAACCAGCACTGATTTTTAGTTCTGTGAAGACCTCTGCTTTAGTTGCCCAAATGAAATCTAATTTCCAAGGTATCAGACATGACATTTATTTGAGGTACAAAGCTCTGTAATTATACTCTGTAAATTTCAAAGATTTTTTTAAGATTTATAGCATGAGACCTTAAACTTATATATCACTTGAGTGACACTCCATCATAATACAACTCTTTTTCCAACTATTTCCAAACTACTACGGATAGGTGCTTCAAAAGTGAAACAGCTGCTTTTTTAGTAATGTGATGATATCAGTTTTAGCTACAAAGCCATTTTACACATGGATTTATTTGAAAGATTTGGGGATGTGATCTGTGATGAACTGTTTCAGTGTAAACCTGTGATGAATCCAAACTATATGCTCTCTGAACACAGAACAGCATAGGTGAATATGTCAGGAAAGAGAGCAGTCCACAATTAATAAATGCAAATCAATATTTTGCAGCACAGAGATCTAGATCAGAGCACTAGATCTTACGGTAGGCTCATGAAAAGGCCAGCAGATACAGAAAGGCACGAGCCTCTCAACGCTCGTTACAACGCAGGGAGACACAAAAACGCACCTAGGGGAGCATACCTGCACTCACTGCCCGTGGGGTCACTGCTGAGGGTGACCCACAGGGCAAGGGCTGGCACAGGTTGCTGCCCATCATGTGAGGGCCTGTTGGAGCCATTTATGTCCTGCTTCTCCTGCCCCGTGCCAGGGCTCACCAGCTCCTGCCTCGGGCAGTTGTGCTCTGCTGTCAGCCAGCACCTTCCCCCTGGGCAGCTGCCTGCCCTTGCCCTTGGGGACAGCCGTGGGGACAGCCGTAGCAGTGTGCCCAGCGGGGCAGGCAGTAGCTGCCGAGGGTGCAGGCACACGTAATCCCTGCTGGTGTGCACAGGTGGTTTTCCTGCAGGAAAGAGGCGGGGGGAGCTTGTCTCCTCTTAGCTAACTGTGCTGCAAGACATCTTGATGACTCCTGCGATCTGGATCTAGCTCAGAGCTTTACTGAATGCTTCCACAACTAGCATTACACATTTTGCCCTTTTTATGTCATTCTGCTCATTTTGGGAATACTTCCTGTGCCTTGTGATAACTGGTTAGGATATCTTTTGAATCCCTCCAGGACTACTCATGCCTTTGGCCCAAGGGCAGAGCCTGGAGAACAGATCAACAGTTCTGAGACCGTAATTTGTAACTGGCAGGGAGTCCTTTAAAGTTTTGTTTGCAAGGTCATTTGCACTTGATTTGTCATTTACAGAAAGCAGAAATACTGTTAGGTACAAGAAAAGAAATATAGACAACTGGCTCAGCCACAGTAGGAGAGTAACACGCAACAGGCTCACTCCTGCAGCTCATAGTTTTGATTACTTCCTTAAAAACCATCTTGTGGATCAAGTTAATAGGGAGTGGCCACTTCATGAGTGAAATGCTTCAATACAAGGGGAATAAATGCAACATCGATGCAAAGTAGCAGTCATTAGCCTCACAGAATACAGCATTGAGTGCCTGCAAAAACTAGCTTTCTTCATAGCTGAGCATGGTTGTTCCTGTTCTCTCAGCACATGAACACAACTAGGGTAAAACAAATTCAGGGCCAAATTGGAATATTCTTTTCTGGAGCAATATTCTATCAGCTATGGATGATTTATGGCTCCCCTATGGTTGCAGTTTTAGAGGTCACAGCCTAGATCTCTTTTCTTATCCTCAAGGTTTGCTCAGCTTCCTGTATCCAACCCTTTGGAACAACTGACCTTCTGAAGGGAGTATCTTGTGTTCTTAGAATTGCACCTTAATGCAGAAAACAAAAAACCCCTACCATGTACAAAATGCAAAGACGAAAGCCAGATGTCAAACTCAGCATAAGTCACAACGGCAGTTTCGGTGCCTGCTCAGAATCCAAAAGGATTCCAAATACCATTAATATGAAGCTGCTGTTAGTTGTCACAGTCTGAATTGCAGTATGAAAAAAAAAATGGATAAAGCCTCTGTCTGGGACCTACACCAGTTCTCACTCTTCTTTGCTATACCTGTAGACTGAAGCCTCTGTTAAAGACCTATGTAATCTTCAAAAGACATATGGCTTTTATACACCAGGTCCTTCAGCAACACTAAAACGATTTTAATTAATAACTTAAGAAAATTCCACCGTACCAAGATGTTGCCCGACCAGAGGATGCACAGAGGTCTTCAAGACACCAGACTTAAAGCTCTGGCCTAGTTCAGCCCTGGTAGTGTCACATTGCATGCACTGATCCTGTGGCCCGCACACAGGTGCAACTGTTCCAACTATTTCTGGAAACCTCTGAGGAGACTGAATATCCCAACCGACAGACCGTCTTTTTACTCTGTAAGGAATCTGCAGTCTCCCATACTCCCTTTCATCTAAACAAACTAGCTCTTACATAGTTAACCCATTACTTTCTCAAACTTCATTTACAGGGGAAGCTGTCACCTCCACTTCTTAGGTGGGTATCAGTATAGCTGAAAATAAATATTGATTTTTTTACACCAGGCAACACATGGCGCTTTTGACTGTGGAGGAAAAAAGGTACAAGGGCAACAGGCTGCACAGTGACATTTCTAGAAATAGCAATACATTAAATATTTGAGCCACGTCACGGGTTGTATTAAGTACCACACCATGTGATCCGGAGCGACATTTCAGAGGAATGGCAGAGTCACGGCTAAAGTTCACGCAGCCGCACAAACACATATAGCATATCTGCACATTGCAAACTGCTAAGCCATCTCGCTAATTGATGGTAACACGGTAGTGAGCAGAACTTTCCATGTAGTGCAGAAATGGACTACCAAGGATGCTGCTCTTTTATATTTCAGAAATAATTCCTCTAAGTTATCCCTAGCATGATCCAACACTAAATCCAAATTTTCCACTGAAGCCGCGAGCATGCCCTTCTACAGCAGTCATGGGCCCTTTAGAAACATCTGCAATAAATGTCACACATTACTAACTGCCAGATACCATTTTTAGAGGCCCAGAAAGCAGTTTACATTTTGCCATATTACTCTACAAGGTTAGAGGATAAGATGCAAAATAAAGCATTACCTCTCATAAAGCAATATTGGGTTATCTTTTCCAGCTTCTCATAGCTCAGCCAGAGCAAGATGAGAAACTTTCCAACCTTTTCACTGATCTGGATTTAAGATAAAAATCTTCAGAATGCAGACATAATGTTAATGCAGACATTGCTAACTATGCCTTAATTGCAGCATGGACCATTTCAAGGAAGAATAAATGAAACTAAGATTCACTTTCTTACCCTTCAGAATGCCATAGGTCAGTGCATGGGTATAAAAAAAAAAAATCTAACTCTCTCCTAAAAAACAAGCAAAACAAAAGTCGCAAACTCCTTACTATGAAAGGAGAAGATATGGAGAAGTCTGATTGTTAACAGGTCATCAAACTAGTCTTAGCACGACACTGCTTTTTATTTTCTAGCAGCTGAAGATGGGCCCACTGCATCTGACCTTGCAAGATTTAGACCCCCACGTTTTCCTACCAATGCCAGTCGAAGGCATTTCGAGTACTTGCCCTTCTGAATCAATCCGATACTATAATACAACAAACTCATCTCAACAGTGCAGAGAGCTACAACCTCTCTAACTCACAAGTAACTCCCCAATTAGAGATCATTTCTCTTACCTGTTGTAACAAACACATCTGCCCAGAAACTTAGTTTTCCTTTATTTATACTGTCATTTAAGGGTCAACATTTGAAGCAGCTGCACAGGGGGCTCCCAGTTTCCTGTGCTTTGTCCACCAAGGAGTTAAGCAAATAATAACCAAACTACACCAGATCCTGCGGCATGTTGAGTGTATTTTTAACAAGCTTCCCATTTGAAAGGCCACCATTTGAGGCAAGATAAGGAATCGAGTTAGTTAGACTGACCTTGAAGCAGAAAGTAGACACGTCCTGCTGCCTGCAGCGAGCCTACGGTGGAAGGGGAATAACAAGTTGGTGTGCTGACAGGAGGCCAGGTAATATGAGAGGCGGAAGGAGGTGGGGGAAGGAGAGTAATTGCTGCCGTGGCCAATCCTATTTCACTCAGTTACATCAATGACATTTGCTCACACAAGGGTGTCCTTGAAGACACACGGAGGATGTGGCAGAAGGAGGGCACTGAACAGCTGGGTGGTAGCAACATCATCATTCAAATCCCTCTCAAGGGGAAAGAGATTGCATCAGTAAAGCATTGAGCAGATGCTTAACTGCAACGAGCTGCCTCTGCACGGCTTCACCCCAGAGGCCCAGTGGTGACAGCCGAGAGAGAGAGGTCACGAGCGAAGCTCTTGGAGACACTGAAGAGCAGGAGAAATCCACCTGCACCCACTGCCCATGGAAGCTGGTCAGAGCATCAACCTGGATGTAGCTGGCAGGAGAATAAGGTGAGATGGCCACAGGACAATGTTTTTTCTTCCCTTTTCATTCACTAGAAATGTTTCTGACTCCATGCAATGCAGCGTCCGGAAACATGGCATGTAGAAGGTGTTGACACAAATCCCCTGCCGGGGTAGTTTCTGTGGCTTCACAGTAGAGTACTATGACTATAACAGGAAAGTACTGAAGAAATAACAGGCATTGGGTGGGAGTGCCAAAAGAATTCCTAATTTTATTCCCCAGCTCTGCTCCCACTGAAGCTGAAGTTTTATCAAGGCTAACGGAAGAGCACGGAGGCAAATACTGAGCAGCTTTTAAAAACTGAAGATTTTAAAACCATTTTTCTTTTGTATATTTAGGATTCCTTGAGTTATTTCTGGCAATCTCTTAACCCCCAATCGCACATTTGTGTAACTGCAAAACATAAATACATCTGCCCCAAAGTATCATGACTTGTTTAGATTAATGAAGGAGTCATGCATACCCACCATAATTAAAACCAAAACAGCCACCTCGAAGCAATCGAGCTGGACTACCCTGTATTTGCAGCACCCCCTCTTTACTGCACCTGTTTTTTATCAACCCAATGCTACATTTTTGGTTTTGATCCAAAAAAGCCAACCAAGGACCTCTGTGAGGTAAAAGGAGTACAAAAATACGAGCACAGCAGCGGTATGAAACAAATCTGCCCCATTAGGAATCAGCAAAGCAAACAGAAGCCAGATTTTGTTTTCATCCTCAGTAAGAGCTACTTTATGATTTTATCTTTTTCTTCAGATAGGAGGACCCCATTCTGCATTAGACGCAGAGCTTTGGGTACTAACATCTATGCTGGCTGTCAGCTTTTTTAGTCCCCACAGTCAGGCTGCAGTTCAGCAACTCTTTTTAAATTTTTGACTAAAAAACATATTTTTTTTCATAAAGTCCCTGAATGCAGAAAGACCTTCATTTAAATTACTTTGATGAGACCATGATCTTAAATGCCTTGCTGACTTACAATTAAGTGGATGGTTAAGTTATTTGCCAGATCAGAGCCTGCAAGAACAGAAGAGGCACATAAAACTCAGTCTGCTAACTAACATCACAAACACCTTGCAAATGGTGTTAGCATGTTCCCTTATGATTGCTGAAGAACATAGCATTATCACATGAAAAATAACTTGGCCTAACAACTGTTCTTTGATTTTTTTGCTAAGGAACTCAGCTACAGAAACAGTTGGAATGTTAAGATGCCCTATTTTCATCTCAATCTAACCTAATACTTATGTCAAGCATCCCAATTAAATGCTCCCTTGTTTTCAGTGCTTTTTGCTGGGAAGGTAGTAGTAGCTGAGTGTTAATTCAATTGCTATTCATATTAGTGCCATCTGTCCCTGCACAGGGAGTTCAGCTACAACTCAGCAATAATTTTGGCCTCATTAGGATTTGTTGTGGATGCTCTTGAACAGGGAAGTAACCTATGCAGACTGCAGCTAAGGTCACTTTGTTTTAGGAGAGGCCTTTCTAATTGACATGTTTGTGTCAATTAAAAATTTATAAAGATGAAGTTCCATATATGGAAAATAACTTACTAGTAATTAAAGAAATGATAACACTAGTTACTGTTATTACTTATCACATGCATCAAATTAGGAAAATAGGGAACCAGTCGTTGTTCAAAGAGCTCACAAGCCAGTCAGCCCAAGCCCTAGCACTCCTGTTGCTGGAATCAGAGCTCTGGTATCTTAGGGTTGCAGACGGCTAATATCCAGCCCATCCTTAGAAGCCCACAGATTTGTGGAAATCAGTGGTGCTCAAGCTCAATGGGTCTTTAATTCTTGAGATTCTTGAAAACCAACATTGAATAATACAGTGAAGGGTACCATCCGGGGTTGTTTTTGAAGAAACATCATTGGTTCCCAAATGGAAAATAACACCAGGAAAAGATTTTACTAATTTCCTCATAAAACAGCAATGATTAATGCTGCAACTGATTAAAAATATCCTGCCAATGAGGGAAATGGGTATGAGGAGGAAAAGGCGGGTATTACAGGTTAACAACTGGATGCGCCGCTGGTCTTGGCAACAGGGTTCCAGTTTCTGTGACCATGGGACTCTGATGACCACCAGTGTGTGGGGAATGATGAGAGCCACCGCAGCAAGAGGGGAACGTGCATCTGCCAAAAGTTTGGCCAGTCTGGTTAGGGGAGCTTTAAACTAAGCATGAAGGGGGATGGGGAATGTTACATGGACAGGGCAGTCACGGCAGCCAAAGCCAGAAGGCATCCTACAGGAGTATGGTAGTGGTGAAGTGAGATGCTTATAGAGGGTCTTCTTTCATCCCTCCCAGGAAACCTGCAGGCTCGATTACTTCCCTGAAATGCCTGTACACCAGTGCACATAGAGTGGGAAATAAACAGGAGGAACTGGAGATCTGTGTGTAGTCCCGGCATCATGATCTTATTGGAATTACAGAGGTGGGATAGCTCACACGACTGGAGCGCTGCCATGGAAGGCTGTGTGCTCTTTAGGAAGGACAGGTTGGGAAGGAGAGGTGGTGGAGTTGCTCTTTATGTGAGAGAGCAACTGGAATGCATGGAGCTCAACCTGGGAGTGGGTGATGAGCGAGTTGAGAGCCTGTGGGTAAGGTTAGAGGGCAGGCTAATCTGGGAGACACTGTGGTGGGTGTCTGCTACAGGCCACCTGACCAGGACAGGGAGGTTGATGAGGCCTTCAGTTGTCAGCTGGAAATAGCCTCATGGTCTCAGGCCCTGCTTCTCATGGGGGACTTCAACCACCCTGACATCAGCTGGAAGGACAACACTGCCAGGCACAAACAGTCCTGGAGATCCTGCCGTGCGTTGGTGATAACTTTTTGACACAGGCTGTGGAGGAGCCGACGAGGAGAGGTGGGCTACTGGACCTTGTGCTATCAAATAGAGAGGGACTTGTAGGAGATGTGAAGGTGGGGGGTAGCCTCGCCTGCAGTGACCATGAGTTGGTGGAGTTCAGGATCCAACGAGGAGGTGGCAGGGCTGTAAGTAGCCTTGCAACCACGGACTTCAGGAGAGCCACCTTTGGCCTCTTCAGAGACCTCCTTGGAAGAATTCCATGGGCTGGGGCTCTGGTAGGAAGGGGGGCCCAAGAGAGCTGGTTAGTGTTCAAGTGGTGCTTCCCCCACACCCAGCAACAGGGCATTCCTGTGTGTAGGAAGGCAGGCAGAGGGGGCAGGAGACCTGCATGGATGAGCAAGGAGCTTGTGGCAATGCTCAAGCAGAAGGCGGCGGTATACAGAATGTGGGAAAAAGGACAGGCCCCCTGGGAGAAATACAGGAACGTTGTCAGGGAATGCAGGAATGTGACAAGCAAAGCTAAGGCACAGCTGGAATTAAATCTGGCAAGGGATGTTAAAAAATAACAAAAAGAGCTTTTACAAACATGTCAATAGTAAAAGGAAGATTAGGCAAAACGTGGGCCTGCTCATGAATGGCGTGGGTGCCCCGGTTACAAAAGATTCTGAAACAGCAGAGTTACCGAATACCTTTTTTGCTTCAGTGTTTACCAAGGGCAGCCCTCTGGAATCCCAGGCCCTAGAAACCAGAAAAGGTTCCTGGAGAGAGGAAGACTTGCCTTGGATAGAGGAAGATTGGGTCAGAGAGCTCTTAGGGAAACTTGACATCCATAAATCCATGGGCCCTGATGGGCTGCACCCGAGAGTGCTGTGGGAGCTGGTGGATGTCATAGCTAAGCTGCTCTCCATCATCGTCAAAAGGTCCTGGAGAACGAGGGAGGTGCCAGAAGACTGGAAGAAGGCCAATGTCACACCAGTCTTCAAAAATGGCAAGAAGGAGGGCCCAGGCAACTACAGGCCAGTCAGCCTCACCTCCATCCCTGGAAAAGTCATGGAGTGGCTCATCCTGGCTGTTGTCCCAAACATGTGGAGGATAAGAAGGTGCTCATGAGTAGTCAACATGGATTCACCAAGAGGAAATCATGCTTGACTAACCTGATAGCCTTCTGTGATGGAATGACTGGCTGGGTAGATGAGGGGAGAAGAGTGGATGTCATATATGTGGATTTCAGCAAGGCTTTTGATACTGTCCCTCACAGCATCCTCCTGGGCAAGCTCCGGAAGTGGGCGCTGAGGTGGATTAGAAACTGGCTGGATGGCAGAGCTCAGAGGGTGGTGATCAGCAGTGCAGAGTCTAGTTGGGGGCCTGTAGCCAGCGGGGTCCCCCAGGGGTCAGTCCTTGGTCCAGTCCTGTTCAATTTATTCATCAATGACCTGGATGAAGGCACAGAGTGCTCCCTCAGCAAGTTTGCTGATGATACCAAACTGGGAGGAGTAGCTGATACCCCAGAGGGCTGCGCTGCCATCCAGAGGGACCTGGACAGACTGGACAACTGGGCGGTGAAAAACCTCATGAAATTCAACAAGGCCAAGTGCAGGATCCTGCACCTGGGGAGGAATAACCCCAGACACCAGTACAGGCTGGAGACCGACCTTCTGGAGAGCAGTTCTGTGGAGGGGGACCTGGGTGTCATGGTGGACGACAAGTTGCCCATGAGGCAGCAGTGTGCCCTCGTGGCCAAGAAGGCCAATGGAATCCTGGGCTGCATTAAGAAGAGCATCTCCAGCAGGTCGAGGGAGGTGATCCTGCCCCTCTACTCAGCCCTGGTGAGGCCACATCTGGAGTATTGTGTCCAGTTCTGGGCCCCACAGTACAAGAGGGATGTGGAGCTGCTGGAGAGAGTCCAGCGCAGGGCCACAAGGATGATCAGGGGCCTGGAACATCTGCCCTATGAGGAGAGGCAGAGGGAGCTGGGCCTGTTCAGCCTGGAGAAGAGAAGGCTGAGAGGGGATCTAATCAGTGTCTATAAGTACCTCAAGGGAGGCAGTGAGGAGGATGGGGCCTCTTTTCAGGGGTGGCCACTAACAGAACTAGAAGTAATGACCACAAACTGAAACACCAAAAGTTCTACAGGAACTCGAGGAATTTTTTTTTTAACAGTGAGAGTGACAGAGCACTGGAACAGGTTGCCCAGAAAGGTTGTAGCATCTCCCTTTCTGGAGATCTTCCAAGCTGACTGGGACGGAGTCCTGTGCATGTACGCTAGGTGACCCCGGAGGTGCAGGGGGGTTGAACTAGATGACCTCTAGAGGTTCCTTCCAAGCTTAACAATTCTATGATTCTACGAAAATCTAGGATGTAGAATGAAAAACAAACAAACAAAACACACACACAAAAAACCTCACAGTTCCCAGTCTGGATAAATTAAGAGATTCCATTGGACAGTAGCAGGAGAGAACACAAACCCTCAGAAATAAGCAAAGATACTACTTTGTTTCTGACCCATCTAGCTAGGCATCTGCACACCATGTGCACCAATACAGCATATTTCAAAGCTGCTTACAAAGCAGAGTTGCTGCTTCTAGGAAAACAAACTTAAAACAGCTTCTACTACTACACTTACCACCCCATATATGCAGGGTGAGTTCTGTCACAGAATTGTAATGAACACTGGCATTTTTTCTAGTGCCCTTACTAAGGGGAAATTTCAAGGAGAGATCTGCCTTTTTCAAATGTGCCTCTCCTGGGTTACACATGGATAGGACCAACAGAATTGAACAATTTTCCAGGCAGTCTTAACCAGTCTTGGTCATTACCTTTGTATAATCAATCAAGACTGATTTCAATTTTCTCTTCACAAAGTGGAGGACTTCAAACAGCATGTTCCAGCCAGCTTCCCTCTCTTTCCTCATAAACAAGATTAAAAACAGCTGTCTGCTGTCAGCTTTCCTGCAAGGAGGTCTGCTTATTTCAGTGAATCTACTGTTTTGTGGTTGCTTTCTTGCAACAAAATTATTCTGCTAAATACTTGTTAAAAAAGGGGTCCATGATGACGGCATTAGAAGAAAGAGATTAAGCTGGTCGACTGCCTTATATAATATGGTTAAAAATATGGTAAAAGTATGGGAAAACAACTTGAAGAGAAAACCATCCTGCAATAGCCAGTACTTTTATATGAAACAGCTTGTAAGGTAGGTTGCTTTTTTTCCCCAAAGAAAAGAAATACAAACTTCAAAAGTTCCTTTCTCAGTCTGTTTCATTTATGTGACATACGAAAAAGTGAAAAAAAATGCAGAAAATGTGACTGACAAAACACCTGAGAGGTTCTGACATGTCACCCCTTTGCAGACCTGGTGCTATTACTGTTTATTTGCTTAAAGTATATTCATTCTTGGTAATAAAAATCAAACAAGCTGGCACCTTTATATCATCTTAAAACTTAACCTCTTCAACAAAGGAAAGTAGTAAACTTAATGCTTAAAGCATTTAACAAAAGCTGGAGATCTGCTTTTGTAGCCTTAAACCTTTGTATAAATGTGCAAGGTATTTTACCTAGGTGTGCTTTGTCTTCCTATCAGGAGAGCAGGGATGTATCATACTTACTAATCTAAAATGTTTTCTGTACTTACTTGGCTGTTTTTTTATTAAAAACATGAACTAGCTTCATTGGAAGGACATTCATCCCACCACCTTTAAGGGCAGAGAGTCCTAGAGTTACTGAACTGCCTTTGAAGTTGATAATCCAAAGAAAGCAACTGTGAAGAGAATAAGAAAAAAATGGTATATGCATGAATCCATAAGTATTGGTTCTTAATTCTTACCAAAGAATGATATAGGAAGGCAAATGAGCAAAGTATATTATTATTATTATTTTTAATCTGGAATAGAATACCAGCCAGGAAAGGGCTAGGGGTATATAGACAAAAAAAAAAAAAAAAAAAAAAAAAGGGCAACAAAAGAGTTAGGTACAACATTAATTCCCTCTTTTGGTGTAATCTTTGCTTCTTGTTTAAATATATACTCTGTTGAAATAGGAAGTCATTAAACACCTTATGAAATAGTGTTTACCTTTTTGTAACTTCCTACAAGCTTTCCTTAGCATAATTTTTGGACCACCAAGAAGAATGAACTGTGTACCAAGTTCTGTTTGATCTGTCTTATTTAGGAATTTATTTCGTACACTTCGCAGTGGATCTCAGCATTTCTATTTGTGTATCAAGAAGGCTTTATTTTTTACTTCAAATACAAATCAGCCCTGATTCCCATGTTGCCCACAGAAGTTTCAAGCCCACAGAAGCAGCATAAATAAGTAAAGGATAAAATCTAGGAATTAACTATTCTCTAACATTAGCAGCAACCAGAACTTTCTCTTCTTTTGCCTTCTCTGTTAATAGCTTTTCCCTTTGCTCCCATGCTTGTCTAAAAGACTCAATAATTCAGAAAGAGTGGGCTACAGATCCAACATTTCCTCACCATCGTTTGATA
This sequence comes from Tinamus guttatus, assembly GCF_059628265.1. Classification (NCBI taxonomy): domain Eukaryota; kingdom Metazoa; phylum Chordata; class Aves; order Tinamiformes; family Tinamidae; genus Tinamus; species Tinamus guttatus. Next base: position 2,286,361 of record NW_028288683.1, read on the forward strand.
AAAAATAAATAGAAGCAATAAGAATTCTTGAAATTCAGAAATAAAAAGTTTAATTAGCATACAGGCATAACACCCTGCCTGATATGCCTTACAAGCAATACAAAGCAATAACCTCAGGTCAAAAGATAAGTTACAACACATGCAAAAAACATCTGGAAGTGCACTAGAGCAATGAGTTAGATATAAGTACATCTCTCGAATAAACGCACATCTGTTCACCTAAAGAATAAAATTTTGAAGACTATTACAGAAGTACAACAAAACAGTCATAGGTGAGCAGCATGTTGACATGAAACATCATACAGAGACATTTGACCTTTGGAAGCAAAACCTGCGACAGGCAACTAGTTCAGAGCAAAATCCCCAAGTCTTTACTTATGGAAAGCTTTCCATAAGTAAACTTCATGGAAAGTGAAGCCCGAGGTATTATCAAAAAGAGGACTGAAGAATTTGGCCTTTAATTAACAACAATTTTGACTAGATTTAAATGTCTCTATCAGTAAGATTTTTAAATCACAAATCTATGTTTAATGTGGTTGATGGCAGTGAAAGAAGGAAAGACTGAATATCCATATAAATCAAATGTTTTTTTTTTTTTTTTAAAAAAACCCTTAGGAAAGAAAAACTTAAGAAAATTAACATGTCCTGAAATCAAAACCAACGTGATCGAAGTTAATAAATACCTTCATTTAAAGAGTTAGGTTCCTTTTTATCCTAAAACTCAACGAGCAGTATTAAGAAGTTGGAAAACAGAGAGGACATCATAGGTGTTTTTCTTACTTTTCACTGATCCGCAGAATAACTCACTATTGACCTGCGTGTTTCCATGTTACAGGACTGGCTGACAGAAAGGGGCACAAGACTTACTGCAACTGTAACTTCAAGAGTTTTATTTTCCTTCCCTTTTGTGACTAGTCATGGGCTTGGACCACTCATCGATGGACAGCCACAGCCAACACCGTTGAGATTCATCAGGGCTGAGGAGTCTAATAAGGGTGAGACGGTGTGAAGGCAACTCTGATCCCGTTATTAGCATGTCCAGTGATGTCCCAAACAGATTAACACGACAGTCACCACGCAGCAAACCATGCAGGTGAGTGTGGCCACAGCATTTTGTTGTTGTCATCGTTCCGATCACGAGGTATCTAGTTACACTGGCAATTCTAACACAAATTCTGCACAGAGTCAATGTAACTTTTGGCATAAAAACAGGTATGCTTTCCCTGAAGGGCTGAACCACCACACTGTCTACTGTTTTAAATAGAAATATACAGCACATTTGAAAAAAAACAATCATCATCTTTAGCCTTTCCATCTCTCCATCAGTAACACAGTAGCAAGAGCTCAGCATTACCCCTACAACCCTTACAAGGGTTAACTAATGCACTGAATGTTTTGAAACTCTGAAGAACCAGTATGCGCACACAAAGTACAAACCAACAAACTACCTATGTAATTAGTAAGATGAAGAACTGTATCCTGTAACCCTAAGAAATGCAAGGAAGTTTGGTAAAATGGGATACAGGAAGATAAAGCAGCAGTTAATAGCATACAACAGAGATGCCAGTTAAGACATTTACAGCTGTTCTACATTTTGTTGTTGTTGTTGTTAACAGCAAAACAATAAAACCAAGATAAGAACTCACTTTTTGGACCTTTTTTTTTCTCCATTTCTTCATGATCTTAATGCATTTTATGCATCTGACAGTTTTTGTACAGAAATTACACAGTAAGTTGGTTCTGTGATACAAATACACCATGCTTTCTCTTTAATCATGCACCAGGATGCGATCAGCTTCCTGGCATTTAACAATGAAAAGAACAAGCAAGTTTCTGAAAATTAAAAGCTCTCATAAATAATATTTGCCATATCCACTTCTGCAGTATTAATTAGTACTATTTAAAATGTTTCTGGAATTTCCTTTTTGGTTGCTGTCTGCTTTTTTAATTGAGGAATTTTCCAGTATCTGTGAAATTTACCCATGCATTTATTTACAAACAGATAGTCCTTGTGATGAGGAACCTTAATGAAATTTACAATTGCTAAGGTGCATTTAAGAATGCTAGCATTTACACTTGGACAGAACAAATGGAATTTACTGTGCAACTCTTGGCTGGGCTAGCAATGTAATTAAAGTGCGAAGAAAGACAAAAACCACAAGCCAGGCAGATTCATTTTTCCTTGTTAGCACTAAGAAGCATCATGACTGTGGTAAGAAATGTCAGATCAAAGAGGCCCAGGTCACAATCTGTGTTAAACCCCTATCTCCCTGAGAGATTTAAGGGAGGTAAACAGTGATATAGCCCTATTTCTTCAGCTGGCTGATTATCATTGGAAAAGTAAGGTCACTTTTCCAGCCAAGTTATTCAACAGTGCTAATACCTGCATTTTATTTTACGATGTACTTTATAGCATGCATTTGAGCTCATTTTCCATGCAGCTACAACCCTTGATCAGGAAATTCTACGAAGTACTAACTAGCTCTAGAAATGAAATCTATATACCTGGTTTCTCACAAAAGCATAGGCTTTATAACAGTTACAAGCAGAACATTTTCTTAAGCATATGTTCCAATGCAAATGCTAATTACTAGTTCAAATAAAAATTTAAAGTTTGTGTTTGCACACATTCAAAGTTTGTCCTGGTGTACGACAGCTGAGGCAGTGCTGAATGACTGAGCAAAACCCAGACATTTTCTAAACCATTAATTTCATGTAAAATGAAACAGTCATCCTGACTCCTAGTGTTCATTGCTGATCACTACCCACTGCCAGACCAGAATTAATTTCCTCTCAACAGTGTGTCCAGAAAGTGCTTTGTAGCCTGACTTTTCAGGGAAGCTGCAGGTGCAGGAAATTAAAGTGCCTTTTCCAGGGCTGTGTGCAACATGAGTAACCATCCCATTCACTTTACATTCAGATTCCTTGAGTATGAGAAACAGCTCCTTATGTCGTTATTTCCCATCTGAAGCTTGCAAGGTTGGTAACTATTTACAACTATTCAACTATGGTTCACTTACTTTCCATGCTGTAAATATTCTCATTGCATATTAATGAAAAATATTTACAAAGATTAGTTCATTTATCTGTGAAATCTGTTATCTCAGAAAAGACATTTGAAGAAGGTAACATTTTATAAAGGGAAGCATAAACTATATAACAAATGCTTTGATTATAGATCTGAAGTTACCCTGTTGCCTCTCCAGGCTAACAGATGACTCAAGATCCTATTTTTTTTCAGAATTATAACATGATATGAGGACACCACTACCACTACTGCCTCAGTGAATGCACAATTAGCAATCAACTCAAGTCTCATCAGTGCTACCTCATTTTGCCCATTCATCTTAACAGAACTGAATATGGTACTACCTTTTACATCTGTCCCCTTAATTGGTCCCATTAAGATGACTACAGTGAGTACCTGTGCACATGAAAGCCTCCTGTTTTCAATTAGATGCTTACTCCCTATTGCAAATCATTATCACTGCAAAGCAGTAATCATTTAACCCAGACGTGAAGCATCTTTATCTTCCACCTCCCAGAGCTGTTTTTCCTTGCCTGAGAGGGTAATGCTGTGAGGCTCTGTGTCTCTCACTGGAAAAGAGAGCTTGCATTCTTCTCAATTTTTCCCTTGATGTCTTTAGGTCTTGGCATGCATAACTTTGTTCATTATTCTAAAGCCTTCTGTAGACTCTGAGGCAAAGCTGGTTCTTCAGGCAGGGAGTCGGGGTTCAATCTTTAGGGAGAGTTCATACAGAGTATCTTCATCTATGATGAGTGTCTTGTCAAGTAAATAGTGAGTGACCTGCAGCGCATAAAACACAGCTGAATGGACAGTATACTATTTTCAAGTAAATTGCTTAGCTTTCCTGTCTCCCCTCTCAGCCCATTGCAGAGGATGTTTGAGATCCTCTCAAGTTGTGTTTTCTCAGAAAAACAGAAAAAGCTCATTTGAATGATGTAAAAATGAATTCCAGTAGTGTCCTAGGAACCAAATAAAGTCCCTCAGGCAAGGGCAAAACCTTAGCTAAGTTACCTAGGCCCATGTTGCTCTTCTAGACCCCAGAATGAAAAGATTTTTTTTCTTTCAAGGTACAAATTCCCACAACTCCCATAAAGGATAAGGGGAAAAGACTTGCAGGATGCACACAGCATCAGCTGAGGCTTGAGCCATCTCCTCTCCCCTAATCCCAGTATTTGGCGTCTCCTGTGGAACTATGCTCCAGCCTCAGCAGGGAGTGCACATTTCCCTTGGGACTCAATCCCTTATAGACCACAGTCACATTGGTTCAAATTCCAAGAGAGCTTCCAGAGAAGGGAAAAAAATGCTTCTACATACTGCACTGAGAAAACAATTTCTACCATCAGGCTCTTATAATACAAAAGTGTATGACCACATTTCAGTCTGCCCTCTCTGTCTCTGTGCAGAATGCATTATTTTTCACTTCTAATAATGGCTGCACCTAGGTGCATCTTGCACCTAATTTTGCTGCAGCAGCTTTCATTTCAGTAATACGAAACAGATTGCAAGAAGAGCCTTACCTTCTGCTGATACTCTATGCGGTAGGAGGTCTGCTGGAACTGGCGTATTTCCCTGATAATATGCGAGATCTATCAAAAGAATGAATGCACTTAAGTAAGTACCAATGCATTTTGAGTTCAATTAGACCACGTAAGCCAAGAATTTTGCACCAAATTATGCAATGTTTCCTGGGATGAAGGAAGGGACAGGAACCGATTATCTCCTAACTGCTTCAAATGGTTTCACTTTCCTAAAGTGGCCTCAACTGAGGCAATCTCAAGCAGGCGCTCTCCTGTCTTTCTCCTCAAAGCCACTTTTCTCTTTTCCTTGAGTGACTGTTTCAATGTGTAGTCTTGAGAAAGAACTTTAGACCAAGATAAGCAGCTTCCATGCTTCTCTCTATTAAGAGTTGTACAGCATTATATTTGAAGAAAATCATCTTTAAAATGCTTTTTTACATAGTACCTAACACAACTGAAAAAGACTGTCAGTACTGTCTCGTGAATCATTCCTTGAATTTTCATTCTCAATAAAACTCTTGTTGCTCCTTCACGAGCCTAGGGCAGTTGCTTTTAGTCTCCGTGACTTTTCAAAAAACTGAATGCAAAATTCGCACTTTAAAATTCCCCATCTTACCAGTAGGTGGTGATAGAAGAATGGGTTCAAGTAATTGCTTTCAAATAACTGTGTATCTTGTATGATGCAAATGTATTTGCAAGTCTTAGAAGATAAATTCAAAACAATTGTAATTAAATCAGTCACTAAGTCATGTAATTAAGCACCTGTGCGGAAAACATGTAAAAAAAAATGAAAACTACCATTCTCATTTTGGAAAAATTGACAAGGCCTTCTTCAGTGAAGTTTGGTGTTCCTTCTTCAATAAATGCTAGATCTGTCAAGTACATTCCAAGGTAAGGAACTGCAGGTGGGTTACAACTGTAGGACAAGAAATTGGCATATGTGACTATGACTAAATTTACAAACTAGTATTTCTATAGCTCTCATATCCTCTTTATTATTGAAGTAGTTTTATCCTTTTTTTTTTTTTTTTTAGAAAGTTTTGATCTAATGCATGGATATTCTTAAATTCTATATTTTTTATTTGGAACAATAATTCTACAGAATCATTAAACTGAACTCTCAAGATGTTTTTGAATATAAACTGTTAGCTATAAACCTGGCCCTACATTTACTAAGTTTATCTGTGTAAGTAAAACCCCCAACTGGAAATATTTCACACGGAATAATAGTTTAATTTGTTTCAGTAATTCTCCAGAATTACACTTATTTGTCAGAGGTACTAAATCACAGGTTATTCAGCAAAACAGCAACCACAAATAGAATAAGACTAGACCATAAAAATTATTGAGTAATATTATCTAAGATTATATTAGTTACTAAAGGTTACTCAAAGCCAACTCATCTTAAACATGTACTAGTTCATAACACAACACAATTGTATTATGTACGGAAGCATACTTTTTCAGTGTTTCTCTAAGATTTTTAAATCTTCCTTCAGAGGATACAGTCTTCTGAAGCTTGTCCATGAGAGCTTTTGTCTAGTAAGAGAGCATATTACAAATGTCATTGCTATTGCACCTGAATGGTTGGGATTACATACTTTAAAAGATGTAATTCGCTTAGCACCAGCTATAAAACACCTGAGGATAAGCTGACTAGAGAATGCAGTGCCTCAGAATGTATTCTGAGCTGATTTCATTTCTCTAAGCATCTTGCAAACACTGAAGCTGCAGGAAGAGCCAGAGAGGAAATGAAGTGATAGAAGCCCACGTTCCTGCTGCTCTAAAAGCGATACACTGACATCTTCCAATCGGCCACAGTGACTACTACAGTAATGTAGTCACTGCCTACATTACAAGTGACTGGTTCTGTCCTACTGGCCCCATTGCTCTATTATCCTAACCTTACTAAAATATTCATATATTTTTAAATGATAGCTGAAATTTGTATCTTTTAAACAGTTCCTTCATAACCGTTTCAAACACAGAACATAAACGATTGGATAGTCTTCAACTATGCAAACAGGATTTTTTGTTGTTGTTGTTGTTGGAAATCCTCCCGGCAGCCTCAACCATGCTGCTGACAGCCTCAGGTGCAAGGCAAGGAATAAGAGGAGATATGCACTGCATTTAAACTCAGAACCTAAGTGAGAAGGAGGTCTGGCTATCTAAGGTTTCTTACTGGTCGACAAAGAACTCAGCACCGTGGGAGGAAGGGCTTATCTCCATACTGACTTGCTGCACAGAAAGGAGAATAAGGCTTCAAGCTCCTGTGGTGACTACAGTTAACAAAACCCACCACTACTTAAATGCTCTAAATGTATCTAATTAGTAACTTTTTTTTTTCCTCAGACATTTTAATATTTTAAGCTCAGGCCTTAGTCTTAGATACTCCTCCTTTCACTCAATTCAGTTTGTTCTTGCTAATATTTAATTAATGATAAGGAAAAAATAGATAAATTTAATACAAAATACCTTGATGTGAAATGCCAGCAGCATTTGATGCTGTCAACAAATAGAGTATTTTCAAAGTAGAACTATTTATGGGAAGAATATGTATCTCAACACCTTTATCCCTGGACAACACGCTTATCAATGAAATCTACATCAGTAATCATCACATTTTTCTTACCTGTTTGGATACTTTTGCCCATGTTTTCTTCAGTCTGTAGATTGCACTTCTGTTCAAGGCTGATGTGATTTCTAACACACCATTATAATTGTGCATACACCTACAGATATCTGCTACTGCCACCCACTTCTCAATTGAGTTAGCCCGGGAGCTGACATCGGCATAATTCATAATTTGGGAGGCAACAAGGTTACTCATCTGGCCAAATAAAGAAGAAGTAGTGTATGATGTTTAAACATAAACACTTTCAAAACATCATTATTTAATGAACAAAGCAGAAAATAACACTAATAACACACAGCAGAATTTATGGCTTTTAATAAAACCAGAAAGAGTATGTTGAGAACAGTGTTGCAGGGCAGTGAGACAGAATTACGATATAAAAAGGGTATTCAGATTCACTGGGGAATGTCTCCAAGTCAACAGCACTAACACTGACTATAGAGTCTCTCAGCAAAATCTAAGTAAAATGAGTAAAGAGCAAACAAAGGGCATTCATTAAACAAAATACACTTTATACATTTAGTCTCTGAAGAACTCAATTTCTTCTGTAAGCAGCAAGTCATTTTAATGCAGCTTGAAAGTTCTAGTCTATTAAATTGCCATTGAATTGATAAGCGGCAATTCATAAAATGAGAATCTTTATACACTTTGATTTAAAAGGTCAGTCACAAAAATGTTGTAACATTCAGGTACTACTAGGTAATAAATTGTATCACATTGTACAAAAAGCCATTTACATTCCAGAGGTCATAGCAAGTGTCAAGAATGTCTAAAAGGCAATCTAGATTTCTGTGAGTACTTACATCATTAAAGTGTTGACTAGTTTTCATAATATATGGTGTTCTCTCATTTTTATCTAGTTTCATCCAGCCTTGACCAAGAAACTCTCTAAATATTGAGGGCAAACAAACAAAAATGTCACTAATAAGCACAGGACAAAGAGACTCTGTAACTGTGGCCTAAGTAGTTTTCAAGTAAACTTTCTTCTTTTAGAAACTAATAATAGAGTTATACACTAACTCCAAATTTTCACTCTACCATTACTAATGCTGTCCAAAGCAGTAAATGTTGTACAGAACTTTGCTGCATCTCTTTCCCCAGTTTCCCTGTCTTATTTTTCAGTGTTGTGACCTTATTTTAAATTGTTTCTGTCAGCTTACACAGTTATATTAATGGCAAACTTCTGTACAAATGAAGTTGATTTGACACTCCCTCTTCAGAGACCACTTCCCTACTATGTTCACCCATCACTAGCCCAGAGCCTTAGATCATGATTTTTTTTTTTTTTTGGCAACTTTCTGAATGAACTCAGTCTTTCAAAACATGACCAGATTATGAAGGATCACAAGCAATTAAAAAAGTAGCCGAAGGACATTACTGTGCTTTGTATGCAAACCATTTTGCCTGAACGTCAATAACATAAATTAGCATAGTGGCTAAAACTTCCAGTCAGTAACTCAACTAAAGTACTCACTTCAATCAATCGTAGGAGAACACTTACTCATAGGGTATGCTTCTGAAAACTATGTGATCTAAAAGAGTTATTTGCTCTGCAAGCTCCATGGCTGACAAAGTCTCAAAGCATTCTGGTTTTGGACATTCTGACTGCAAAAAATAGGAAGACTTAATGATATCTCTTAATATCAAAGAACATTTCAAAGTACAAGGTATTAAGAACTTCATATGCACTTTCAACACAGAATTGTAATTAACTTGTTTGTTGCAAAGGAATAAGAACTAAGGAGAAAGTCTGGAAATTTGCAGAAAAACATGCACGTAATTTATAATAAGTTATGAATACATATGTATATAAAGTTTTTGTATTCTACATTATCTACTACATAAACACCCTTTATGTAGTTCATTGTCCACCCTTCTTTGGATTACTCTAACTCACTTGAGGTGATGGGCCTTGTCAATGAAGAGCAACTATTGCTCTGATGGCTGCTTTACTGTGCAGGGATGGCAGACACTCTCTGACATAAAGATTCATGTCTTGCCGACTTTTTTCATTATGATTTAAAATCAAATTCTAAAATTTTGACTCATTCTTCTTTCATTCTTTGACATGGGCTCCAAATTCTTATTTTCTCTAAACTGAATGTGCATTGCTATTATAAAACAACAATATTCCTGTATTTTCACAGTCACAAAGCTGCAGCTGTGGTACACCTTAGCGACATAAACATACCACAAATCTATAGAAATATTTACATATAAATTTAAAGATGAACTTACCATCTGAATGATATCCTCTATTTTTAAGTGGGTATCATCTTGATCATCCTGAGATAGGGCCCTGGGAAAAGAAGTGACAGAACATCCTGTATGAATAATATCAACGGTTATAAGAAAATCATCTCACAGTTTGGCAATCATGCTCATCTAAATTAAATTCTAAGATTTAATTTAAGTTGAAGAAGTAAGGAGAAAAGAGAACTTTTTTGCTAAAAACTGATTTGGATTTTTAAATAATAAGTATAAAATGATAATGTCAGTCATGTAAGCTAAAATACTGCTCTTGGAGGCTTAAAACAAGGCTCTAAGAACAGCATATACTGAAGAATGGTCAATGACAGTACAATGACAGCATTGCGTTAATTTGGTAATTACTGTCTTCTGATTACATGTTTCTGCATCTATCCATCTTTGACTCCAGTGATGAGCAATGTGTCGGACAAATGTAAATTCTCTTTTTAAGAACTAATCTGACACTACAAAAGCAGAAAGATCATGATAATTAAAAATATTTGCTCTCTTAATGCAAAAAAATCCTAGAAAATCTACCAGGAAAAAAAAAAAAAAAAGTCCCGAAAGCTTTTCTCTAAGTTTTAAGCTCTGTATTATAAGATATCCCCTGGGAAATATTTGGAGGGGGGAAAAAAAAAGGACATTTCATAAGACAAGAGAGCATAATAAGCATGGATAATAGAACACTTCTCTGGAAGCAGTCTTCTTTTTTTTATGGGCACTATATTATCTTGTTCTCTGTCCCACACAAACAGCACTGAGCGTGGAAACGGAAAACCAACTGCTAGCAGATTTCACTTGTAGCCAGCATATGCTTTGCTTTCAGTAATACAAGTGTTACTACATACTTTCAATTCTTCTGTAGTAAGCCTGTGATTATTAAGGTTATTTCAGAGTGCTATATCAAAAAGAAAACCCACCAGAAGTAATCAATATTCCACTAAATCCTATGCAGTCAGATGCAGAAACTTGGCACATAATTCCAAGACCTTACTTCCTCATTTTCCGCTTGCCATTTAACCTGCTCTGAAAGCTCTGAATGTTGAGCATTTAGCTTAGTGAGCCCTAAGTCCTGGGAGAGTCCTGTCCTAAAATATTTCTGGGAATTCACGTTATAATGTAATGCTGTAGGAAAAAAAAGACTAGTGAGGTCTCAGGTTGCAATGCAAGTATAGTTTATGTAAACATAGAGGTAATCTATACCTCTGCTCCATTGACATTCCTAGGATTTCAGCTGGAGTGCTATGTCTGGTTGGAACACCACCATATGACAAATACAAACTGGTCTGATTCCAAGTAAACAAGCAGCATAAAGGATTTGAAAAATACAGACTAGAAGAAAAGCTTGAATAGTTTGGATTTATGTAACTAAGAAAAGAGAAGATTTAGGGAGACATAACAGAGGCATAAAAGACTGGGTATAAAGAGAACACCTGTGATGGGGCAAGGAGTCACTGGACTGATTTGCATCAAGACAGACTTAGTTTATACATTAATTTAAACTATTAAACTGCAAAAAATGGGTATGCATTGAAGTAGGTTTTCTGCAGAAGTTGGGGAACACCCCTCGGTGGAATTTTCAAGGAAAAGTTCAGGTGATTGTTCTCAGAGGACACAGCTGTATTGATCCTGCCAGAAAGCAGAGCAGCTGCACTGAATATTTTATTGTGGTCATTTCAATTATTTATTTTTGTGCTCCGCAGAAACAGACTTTTCATGTACCAGCTGAGGAAAGGGTAAAAAAAAAAAAAAAAAAAAGGGGGGATTATATTGCCCGGGCACTTAAGCTGTGAATGTAAGGGATGGAGTTTGTGCTATGTGGGTGGGAAGGAAGTGTTAATACTTATTTCACTAGGTTCTTCTGTTGTGGGCTGTTGTTTCCTTTTGGTTTGCCAAATTGGAGATGGTCTAGGTTAAAACCAAACACAGATACACAAAGAATCTAAGCCTCCTCCTTGCCTTCATTTTCAGCCTGTCAAATCCACACAAAAGGGCCTTTTCTTCACGGGAGTGGAAATATTTTATATCCAATAGGCATGCTGGGCAAAGTCTTCCATGTTTTTTTTCTTCAGGAGAATCCTCAGTGTCTTCTGCAGAGAAGTGTTCTGCCTCAGTAACTGTAAATAGACTGGCAATCTGCCTTTCCTTAGCAGCTTACTTTGTGCTGGGTCTCATGACTGCCTGCCTGCAGAAAGATAATGCTCATCACACGATAAGAGCATGTGTTTTCCTGGCAATAAAAAAGAGAGAGTTTGCCCTTCTCCCCCAAGTACCTCCAGTAATCTTGTAAACTTGTTTTTGAGTTCCCTATATGTACATAGGCTGGGGCTTTTATCTTAGATACAGAAAAGACTGTACCCGCTTAATACAGAATAAAATAGGAAAGACAAGATACTTAAAAGGCTCTAAGTACTTGACCTCTGCTTCCATTGCTTCCTGATGCTCTCTGTTTCCTAATACTTCTTCTTGCTCCCTGATACTATCATAATGGCATGTGTCTTATATTTCCTTAATTCATTTAGCATTTCTCACTGAAACAGGAATCCTGTGCTTTTCCTCTAACATAACAGTCTTATGAAAGAGTTTCTCTTTTTATCCATATATCTGAGTTTATATGTTCAGAGAGCAGTACACTTCTCTGAACTAGATAAAACTACTTTCTGACAGCATCAGTAGTAGCTTCCTCTTCAGTCTGCACTGTTGTTGGCCTTAGGGTACTGTTTCAATAGAAGACAAGGAAGATGCAGTCAGCTTCTCACTTCTGCTTGAGCAGTTCTCACTAGACTCCCTTAACAGCCTCCTGCAAGCTAGGAAAGAAGCTCAGATCCAAGTGAAAAGAGGGATGGGAGAAAGGAAACGGTAAGGAAACAGTTCACCTCACAGTGAGGACTGAATGGAGTACCAGCTCTGGGATCAGCCTTACACATGAAGTGACTATATTTGAAAAAACTTTCAAATTCTTAAGAGTTATCAGCTATCCTTAGAGCTGTTTCTTTCATTTAAACTATTCCTCATGCTTGAACATTCCAAATATTAAAAGTAATTTCTAGCAGGAAAAAAAAAAAGGAACCAAACTAGCTCTCTTTATTCTCTTACTATATATAAAATACTCAAAAAGTTGGTATCAGTTCTATAGTCTGAAATGTACTGTCTACAGTACAGCTCATACGAGACAGAAAATTGGTCATACATCAAATGCCTCTGCAAATCCTTGGATTTCATTTACATATATTCCGAAGAAGAAGGAATAGTAAACCTTTCCTGAACCCTTTATTTTTTTCCCCAGGTGGGACTATTCATGAGCCAAAGTTATTCACTACAGTTTGAACTATAAAACTTCATGGTTCAGTGTTTGGAGCCTGTTTCTGCCTCAGTGTTAGAAATTTTATCTGGATTTCAGATTTTATTAAATAGGGCTGAAAAAATCTCATAAAGAACTTACTTGAGGAGGCTTGTCTGGCTTTCAGAAAAAAAATGCTGAATAAAAACAAGCTTTCCTGCCTTGTCAATCCATTGAACAAAAAATCTCATCATGTGCAGCTGCTCTGTGTGATCACAAAGGAGCCAGGAAGCAGTTCAGCATCTCTCATAAGCACTGCCTTTGCCATTCAGTTTCTATACTGAGTCTTTCCCAAAGCTGACCATAATATTTTTAGAATAAAAACCTGCCTTTCCTCCTCTAATCTCTGCCAACAAAGATGATTTGAAAGGGGCTGATTTCCCAAGAAATTTGTATGCACATATACATGCAGACACACAAAGGCTGTTTCTAAAGAGACATTAGTTTTCAACAAGCTTCAAGGAGATAGTCAATGCAATATGCCTGTACAAAGGCTCGAAACTCAGAACTTTCCAGAAAGTTCCAGAAATTTTTATGACTGTGCAACGATGCCGCGTGCAAGAAGAAATACTGAATACCTATGCTCGCTCTGAGTTCCTCTCCTTTGTAGAATTTAGAGCACCTACGAGAACAGAAATGTAGGGAAACTTAAAACCTATAGTAAGGACTGACTGGCAGAAAAAGAGTTCCACCTCTGAATCCACTAGCAAGCTGAGGGCCAGAAGTAGTCGTGTCTTGCTGCTCCATCAGATGAGATTGTGCCCAATATTACACCTCCAGCATCAGCCAGTGTGTGTGTTCACAACCTTACATGGGACAACAGGTCATTGCTTAGGATTGGCAAAGAGATATGTCTCTTTTAAGCTTGTGTATACCACAATTTTAATAATACATAATAAAAATGAAGGTTTGTGGAAGAGTAAAAGGAATGGTCACTCCTATTCTACAATTATTGCAACACAGTCAGACACACGGAAGTTCATTCAATTATAGATTACCTCTGAAATTTTACTATTTTCTTTTCTGAGTTAACCATACAGCCTTGTTGCAAATATAGCATTATGACAGGGCTTTTTGAAAAATTAGAAACTCCTCTTAATTGGTAGACCACCCATTTTCCTGAGGTGATTTAACAGAGCTCCTCCTTTCAGTAAAGGGGTAAGATACACAACCTATCTTTGTATTTCACCCTGACTGAATGGTTTTTGACCACAACTGAAATTGATCCAATATTATTCTTCTCACAGTTCAGATCCCTGGAGAATTAATTTTTCCTAACCAGCTGAAGCTTAACAAATTTGACATATCTAGCAAACAGCCACCCGCTGTGTAGCTGGAGAGAGCTTCAAATTAGAGTTTGCTCAGCCTAAGACCTTGAGGCAGTTGTATGTGATAACATCTTTAACTTACACATCCTGATTGTTCTATTAACTACAGCTTAACAACAATTTAAATTATGAAAGTAATACTTATGCAACACTTTCTGTCTGAAAACTTATGAACAGTCTAAATAAATAATAATAAGCAGCCTAAATAGATAAATAATATAATACAGAATATATACAGCAGTACTTTCAGCCACTACTAGCTCCAAACCTTGTTCAAACCCTTGGAGACGCTCTTTTTAATGCACCCCAGGATCCCATTGGCCTTCTTGGCCACGAGGGCACACTGCTGCCTCATGGTCAACTTGTCATCCACCATGACACCCAGGTCCCTCTCTGCAGAGCTGCTCTCCAGAAGGTCGGTCCCCAACCTGTACTGGTGTCTGGGGTTATTCCTCCCCAGGTGCAGGATCCTGCACTTGGCCTTGTTGAATTGCATGAGGTTTCTCACCACCCAGTTGCCCAGTTTCCATAGATATTGTGAAAATAGTCAACATATATAAGGCTAGTAAAGCAGTCTTGTTAATAACCACCGTTAGCTAAGCTTTGATTTCATACTGTAATTTGAAGAAAAGGAGCATATATACAACATTCAGTCAACGAATGGAAAAAACAAAGATACCATTTCATGCAGTAACAGTAAAAATGCTCACGTAAGGACATAAGTCACAAAATTACTACCCAATTCCACGTAATTATTGATGTACCACATTTGGATGTTATAGCTAATAGTTTCTACATTAAATTGATAAACTTTTATGTCTAAAAAGATACGGATCTATCCCATTCCTCTGCCAGGAATAGATATGTATCTTTCGCCCCCGCCCCCCCCCCCCGCCCACTTTAAAAAAAAAAAAAAAAAAAAAAAAAAAAACAAGTTGCAAGTCTTGAGGCAATTTTCCTCACTAGGAGCTACTTGACATAACCTTTGCTATTAGGCATATTATTAAAAGCCATTATGCGACGATATATGCACTAGCTTTCTCTCCCATGTTATGCGCTTCTCGCTTGCTGTTTCTTCCAAGGATGTACAAGAAATATATATATATATATGTATATGTATATATATTTACTTTCAGTACTAGCACATGGCCATAATATAGTTAAAAAGAGACTTACGAAAAAGTTGAGTAGAATTCCATCAACATGAAGGACTCCTTTTAAGAACTTATCTATGTGAACTTGTTTCTTATCCTTTATTTCACTTTTCCCCACTTAGCTGTACAATTTTCTCTCATTTTTCTGACATCTTTTCACATAAATATCTTATGGGAAAACCTGTCAAGTGTTCTTAGAAAATTCAAGACACACTATCTGATTGCACCCTTGTCTTTCCAGGAGAATATTTACAAAAATACCAGCACAGCGTGTCATATATTAATCTGTGCTTTTAAATTGTATCTTGTTTTACCTACTGGCTAGTCCTAATTCTTTATTGCTACTTATTAATGTAAAATAATGTAAGTGAAAATCAAACACTTGGCTGTAAAAGACTCACACTCGCTATCAGGAATTATTCTCACCAATATATGCATATAAAGATTTGTCTCTCTCTTGGCATGATCAGACAATCCACTGCGTAATATCATCCCTAAGGAGCAGAATGAGGTGTTTTAACCCTAAGTAAGCAATACTGCTGCTATGCAGAAACTTTAAAGCCTTTTATTTTATCCTAGAATAATGACATAGCTGTCAACACAAAAGGAACAGCAAGTATGGTCTTCTTACTGTGTCATGACATACTAGGCTTAGCAGGGTAGATCGCTCACTTCTGAGACATGAATACTCCAATAAAAGGTTTTGTACTTTTAATGGGAGGCATTTTTTCCTCTATTGCACAAAGAACAAACCAATGGCTCGCAAATGTTCTGAAGAGCTATATTTATAAACAAAATTTAAAATACCATTTGACATTTGATGGTTTTCTAGAATTGCCAAATTCTAGAATTTTAGCACACTGCAAATACTGTGCGTTGCTAATTCTGCTGATACCTAAATTATTATTTGGCTCCTGTTGTGTGATGTTGCTTTATTTTTAACCACAATCACTACAAATTCATTCGAAAGCTGTTCATATTTTGCTATTGGACGAAGAATTCTACAGCTGGTCTGTTTTATAGTTAATAAAGCACATAATAATCCAGCAAAATTAAATAGTCTAGATAAAGAACAAATTTTGTGACTTCTATACTGTATACTGCCATATCTTTTTAACAGGATATAGTTTACGAATCCAGCAAATAACTAAAAACCCATTTACCTCAAAATATTTGCAGTAGCTTTCCTTTCTTGTGGTAGAAGGTCTGGATCTCTCAAAACTTCTTCCAGCAAATTTAACACATTCATTTTCAACTCATTGTTCAGGTCAAAATCCTACAAAGGAAAAGAATTTTGTTTCCTTGTGTTTTAAAAATGTTGATCAAGTAACTTAAAGGGTATGTTTCTGTGATTTTTTTCCCTTTCCTTTTTCTTTTCTATTAGGTACGAAAATGCTTAGAGAAATTGGAGATCTCTTACAGTGAACAGGACACAAAACAGGGAGCCTGAAAGACTACAAGTTATCACATTTTTCACCTTTATTTTCTGTGTGGAGCCATGCGACTCACTTAATCCTTCTCTTTTGAAGTAAGAACAGTGTCTCACAAATATCCATAAAATACTTTATCTTCTCTCTGATCATTATGAAAACTCGAGAACAGTTGAGCTACGGTGTTGAGACTATTGCCTTGTGAGGTCAGCCACTCTTTTTTTCCCTTGTTTTATTGAGTTTCTCAATGTATCCGTCTGCATCACTGATTTTTAATCTGAAACTTACCTTTTGGGACAGGTCTGCCTTTTGTTCCACCTAGTGGATTACTCAGCCAAATATGCTCAGTAAATCAGACCAGTGGACTACAGCACCGTGTTAAAGCACTTCGGCACTTTAATTCATTCTAAGGCAGTTTGGTATCTTACACAGGACTGCAATCTAAGAACAGGAACACACACAGTCTCTGTTGATATCTGATACTAGAGAATTTCAAAGAATAGAGTGATGTATGAACATTAGGGTGTGAACTTATGGGTAAGTAATCGAGTAGACTCCAAAAATGTCCGTATTTAGCATAAAGGTAGAATTTGGATAAGAAAACGAAACCCAAAATCTTTACTCATTCACTGTATTTGTAGATCTTCCTATTTTATAATACACTGTTACTTGCAAACAACTCTGTTACCATATTTTTGTCAATCCACCACTTGTTTCCATGGGAACAGGAAGCACAAAGTTAGGGAAATTGGGAAACGTTTCACACCTTCGTGTCAGAGCTGTATATGCCATTTTCCAAAGAACCAGTTACAGCCCTTTCTGTTGCACTGGACTTTCAAGTGGCCATGATTTTAGGGAATATGCCTAAGCTTTCAGCCAACAGTATAATGAATATTGGAATTTTCTATTCTACAGCTCAATGGCAAACACAATGTAAGGGAAGCCAGATATGCAAAGGATCTTTAGTAGTTATGCTACAAAAATATCACCTCTAAACAGAAAAGTTATTCAAGAACTGACGCATCTAACATCCTCATTTACTATGTTGGGTAAAGTTCTGATCTGTCACTGTAAATGGGCAGATCACAACAACAGGATCAGGATCTCATTTCCAAATAATTTTTTAAAACCATAATCAGTCAATTATTTTCTCTAAAAAGGATTTTTCCAAAAGAAGGGTTGGAGCTAAAATTACAGTAGCTATAAAAAGTCTAGTCTCTTTTTTTATTCCATTTATGAATCAGGATGGCAAAGTCTCATGTCTGAATATCAGATTCAACAAAAATCAGGCAGACTCCCAGTTTTTGCATGTTTACAATCTCTCTCATATATAATATATGCTAAGAGCAAAATATATTGGCAGGCATCAGAGTCATCCCTGCAAGATAGCAGGCCCTGTAATTGCTGCTGAAATTTCCCTTGTTTGGGTGGAAAACTGTCTGAACACCTAGTTCTTTGGATTAGGACTAGTTTTGCTTGAATTCCCTGGCTCTGGAGGACATTTCATAGTGGAAAAATATACTTTTCTAATCTCAGACAACCAGCAATCCCAGACCCTTTATCAGGACTCATCAGAGATGACACAGACTGATCAGGGATTATAACTAAGGGATGTAATGGTTTGTATGAATGAAGAATCTGTAGGTAATACTTCCAACCTGGTATGACCCCAGCTTGAAGATGCGACCCCACAGCACAGCCCCCTCTATACAGGCAACTTCTGCACTTATTCTGCCCAACATCCCTTTTTTTATGCCCAGAAATTTTCTTTTTTTATAACAGTGTGTCAGTTTTTCCTTATAATCTGTAGGGAGGAAAAGGATGGGAAAAAAAACAGTAGAATTCAAAAGAAAATGTGAGATCTATTTTTCTGTTGAAGTTAATGATCTGTGGGGTGTTGAGATGCCAGTGTGATGACCAATATATAAAGTATATGCATAAAAAGCCCAGCTAGATATAACTATGTGAAATGACCTATGTACAAAGCTGAACATAAAAATCACAACACAAAATTACCCTTAGAAATACCTAACTACCCTTTCTAAATATATTTTTATATCTATACATAATAATATATATGCCTGAAAACATATTATATTAAAAAATAAATATACGTTTTATATATTAAAAACAGTCCTGGATGATTCCTGTGACATTTTTATCTAGTATACCACCTTTTAATACATTTTACTGGTCTTTGGCCAAGACTTTAGTGGTTTCTTTAGAATCTGGATGTGTGTTCCCTTGCCAAGAAGGAACAGCAGATGATATGCAGGAGTATGAGAAGTGTCTCATGCATTGGTCAAAAGAAATCTATTCGAGTGAGTCAGAAAAAAGACGGAGAGGTGGATTTGGAATCACTGGCCCCAGGAAAATGAAGTGCCAAAAAAGACAGCAGGAAGCAAGGAAAAGAACAGTTAGCTGTGCTGATAGGGTGTATAGATTTACTACAGGTGTTTGTCATAGAAAATACTATACAGATCAGATAAATATTCAATAATTCCCAACTTTCAACATGGGCTCAATCACAAATTAATTTTCCTCTCTTCTTTCTTCAAACCTTCCTAAGCATAAATAGTGTTCTTTTAAACAATGTGAATAACATAAACAAAAAGAGTTAAATCTGAGAATCTGATAAATTTTTGGAAACATCTGGGTACATCAATGGTAGAGACTAGAAAAAACACAGTGATAAAGGGAGGGAAGGGACTGAGATAGGAGAAAAAAATATATATGGAGAACTTGTAATGAAATTCTACAGAGAACCCTTTTGCTGCATTGCTTTATCCAACTTCAATATAACACTGCATGCTTTATGAAAAAATATTTTCACCTCAGATCAGCTCTCAAAAACAGAGCCAGCTTTCTAACTATTCCTCGGGCATCTGCCAATAGAGCGAAAGAGCCAACTGGTAGCCTGGCTTCAGAGTCCTGTGATCGCCACATGAACAGGAGAAGGGGTAGTACAATTCGTCAGGATAAATATAACACGACTCACTCATGACTGGCTTTGCTGAATACATAATTGTGTTATTAGTTTCTTTTTTCCTTTTTTTTATTCTAATTTTCTGTTATGTAACTTTATGCTCAGAGGAGATGCAAGAATGGAAAGTTCTTCCACAAGTTGTGAATGAATGACTCACAGGAAGGGGCCATCCACTGGAGCATCACATCCAAATCTCTTAAGGTGCCATGCTCATCCTAGGCTGAGGGACAGCTCTAATCAAGTGACCTAGAATGCCTTCCAAGCTGGAAGCTTTTTTTCCAGGCAGGGAAGAAAGCAAGCTGACTGTTTTCCAATTCAGTTGCTTTGGAAGATTCCCAACTTTGGCACACAGAGCCCATCGTATTTCAACAGACACTCACAAATGCCATTGGTAATATCACTATAAGCAACAAGATTCGATGAACTGAAATCTCTTCCTAGCCATCTCTCTCCATTCTGTGAATAACTACACAGTGAGCATTTTTTACTTCATAAGCTACAAACAAGTGAAACTGAAGACAAATCTGTTGGATAGAAAGAGGGAGAGGTAAAAGGATAGAAAACAGAACCATGCGGAAAGAATAGAAGTGGTGACAGTTCTGAAACGGAAGGTGAAGTAACCAGAAATACAGCAAGTAGGAAGGAATGCTAGGCAAAGACAGAGCTCAGTGGGATGTTCACAAACAGGGATTGAGACAGGAAAGTTTTAAAGTTTGCCACCTGGGAGAGAAAATGCTGAGAGAGAGATGCATGAAGAGTTCTTAATTAGTAAAAGAGAAAGAAAAATCTAATGAAAGTTTTAAATATCAGATACGAAAGGGAGAGAAAACTGCAAGCAAAGCTAGAGTCAGCCTTTGGTTGTCTCTCTGAGTACAGAGATGAAGTAGAGATATGGGAGTGTAGACCCATTTTCCTTTGCCCCCAGCTGCAGAAGCAATCTGGAAATAGCAGATGGCCAGAGACACTAAGAAAGACCAGGATTGCTACTGGCAATTCTAGCCATTACTCTAGCATTACCCTAGAGTGAAGGGCTAAAGATAAAGCCCTTCTGAAAGCCCAAAATACGAGATATCCAGGGGGGCAGAGAGATTACTGAATGATTGTTTCCAAGGAAGTTGGTACATTTTAAAATAGATGGCCTACAATTTATATTTATATATATATTTATACACACACGTATATATATATATATACATATATATATATATATGTATATCTCTACTCGCATGTCATAGTGTAAATCCATAGTCATTTCAATGAAAGTAGGGAAATAATTCGGTCTTTCACACAGCAGATCACACTTGGCCACTGTTAACTGGAACTACTCCAGTGATGTAGTCCTCTATGATCATACTTTATTTTCTAGCATAAAAGCACACTTTGACTATCATATATGTTTGTTCTGAGGGAAATTTGGATAAATTCAGCTGCACCAAGATATTTGCATGCTTGAAAAAGAAACAAAAGGCTTACTTCAAAAAAAAAAAAAAAAAAAGCAAAGAAAAATTCTTCATTCAGTTTCAAGCGTGAAGAAAGAATCATCATTTGGGGAGAGTACCAGTCCTGCTCCTAAAGCATCCGTTTTATCCTGTCATTCCTGATAGAATACAGTTAACTTAAAAGTACAGGCTATATTAATAACATGCCTGAATAATTCTCATCCCACACCTTACAAACCCTCTTTTTATTATGCAGGCACTATATAACCTGGTAGTAATTAGAAACCTTGAAAGAAGAATGTAGCCACTAGCTATTGTCAGATTACAGTTTTCA
The DNA here is from genome assembly GCF_059628265.1 of Tinamus guttatus. Lineage (NCBI taxonomy): Eukaryota > Metazoa > Chordata > Aves > Tinamiformes > Tinamidae > Tinamus > Tinamus guttatus. Next base: position 2,307,802 of record NW_028288683.1, read on the forward strand.
GCGCAGAGAAGAAACGTGACATCTCTGGCCCTAAGTTCTAGGACTTTATATGTTGAAGAGCTCTGCCGAAAGAGCTCCCTGAAGAAGGATCTGTCAGGCTCCAGCCGCGGCGAGCGTGGTGCACCTCTAATTAGTCTGACTGCCTGCATGCTTGGCTAGCGCTGGAAGGGTGACTCACGCTCCCCAAAGGGCCATGAAATATCAGACCCGTACGCTTCTGCAGTATCTGGACAGAGCATATCCACATTTAAGTACATTAGTATTGACTACATAACTTTATTCTGTAAATGGCCTAAGTTTATGCAAACACGAGTTCTTTCCTTGGTGACTAATGATATGTTAGCACGTTCTCTTATGGTTCCCACGCTCTGGGATAGCGTGGATAGGTGGAAACTTCTTTTGCAATTCAGAGTTTGCATTGATATATATATGTGTTCATGCCAGAAATAACCCTACAAATCTCTGTTCTGCTTCAAGCTAGAGGTTTCAGGTTCTTAGGGATCATCTGAAAAACAGCTGAAATGCAACATATCTTGTTATCACATGGCAAGTATGGCCTAAGTCCAATTTGTTACAATTAACATGTAGGTGTAGCTTTGCCAAGCATCATATCTAAGACTTTATACTTTTAAACACAAGCTAAGTGGGGTTCATATGAATGAACCTTTATGTCATTGCTTGCTCCAGTGTATTGAAAACAAAATGTAATTGGCCAATTCATGTGCACTCATACACTACACCTGCCTAACTAAAATCATCTTTGCATAGCTAATTCTCTGTATACAGGTTACCTAATCACATGCTATCAATAACTATACCCCCCAAACATTCTGTGGAAAAGCTAGCACAGCTTAGCCAGCACCAATAAGGAAAGGGTTTGCAGCAAATTTTTGTCACAGCTGAAGCAAAAGAGGAATCAGGCCCCATATCATGACCTTCAACCAAATTCAAATCTTAGTCTGCTCCCCAGATCTTGTAGTAACTTCATAACCCACTGACATTATCTGGCAGTCATTCAGAGTTAGGATTTGCCTATTTTTTTCAACAGAGATCTTTAAAGAAACCAATGGAAGAAAGCACCTGACTGTCACCGAGACCTGGGAAACCTGGAGAAGCCTAGCACAGAAAAGCTTCATTTTGTACTTGAAGTGTTTAGATAAAAAAAAAAAAAAAAAAAAAAAAAAAAAGCAATCCTATTATCAAAAAAAAGACTTCAAGTCTTCATTAGGATAAGGAAAATCATAGAAAGATTCTCTCCTCTGCCTCCTTTTCCCTTCATACTTTTTCCTTCTCTGACAGGAGTCAGTGGGAGTTTTGTCCTCACAAGCCCTTTCCCTTCTCATCAAGTCAGCAAAGCTTTTGCCTTCACTGTCACTGCCTGTCTCAGCATTTGTGTTTCCATTGTTTACAATGGGAGAATCCTACGCTGTTCCTCTCAATCACATTTTAAAACCAAAATGCAAACATGATCATTCTGCTGTTATTTTGGGTTAAAAAAGAAAGAAAGAAAAAAAAGCGTTGTTGGCTTGTAGGTGGCTGAGTAACACAGAAAAGAGCAGAGTAAAAAGAGAAGGGAAAGAATGAGAAGAAAAAAATGTAAATAAATCCCTGGAAAACCTGATTGATTTATCTTTCGTGCACAAATAATTAGCAATATAGGTCTGATCCCTTTTTCTCAGTGTGGTAAAAACAAAAGTATGTGTCACGTTATGTACATGAATGTTTTTTCCAGACTCACATCTGTGCCTTCAGAGCTCCTGCAGACAGTAATTAGTTCCTTCTGTCTTCTGCAAAAGGCTGCACATGTGGCATTAACAATACATACTTACAAAGTGAGGCCCCAGGAGCGTGTGACCCAAGTTTTAAAAAAAATGAAGGATCCCTTTCCTAAGCTTTATTTTGTATGATTTCAGGATAACAAAGCTGCTTTATTAACGTACATCTTAACTGCACAGGCTCAACTGTTAATTTTCATGATTTTGTTTTCTGCTCACAGACAAGATTACAATGTTAAATGGTGTTCATGTTCAGACAGCAAAGTAAATCTATCTCAGCTTTTTTTGGAAAACACATAAACCATCCACAACCATGATATTCACATAGTTGTAAGATATTGTAGAAAGCTATTTAATTTAATAGCCCAAAGAGAAATGCCTGTCCAAGCCCCAGCCAAGAATTTTAAGTCCTGGCTAGAAAAAACATAGGGAAACACGATGCTTTGAACCATGCTTTGGGACGCTTTTTTCTATCCCTTGGTTCCCACACTAATCCTGACCCGTGTTATTAGGTACCAAGGAGGGGTACTCCAGCGTGTGCCAGAGGGACTCAAATAGAAGAGATGGGGTTTAGGGAATAAAAACAATTGGATAATATATATTTTTAATAGTCTCTTTATAAATATTTCTGCACACAGCCTGCACACTCTTCTGTGTCTGTATAGCACCTTGCATACTCTGGGCACTGGAACACTGCAATAATTTAGGCAGACAAATAACTTGCAGAGAATTGATTGCTACTAGAACAGAGCTACTTTTACACAGCACTAAGCACTTTTGTGTTACTGTCCATACTCTTAAATGGAGACCTATTCAAAGCTTCGCATATTACCCATACAATGCTTTAGCTTCTCTTTTAAAGTAGTAATACAGAAATTGAATTTTCACAGAAAAATAAAGGACGTATGGCAGGTTACCTCTTACAGTGGCATAGGCTAGCAATGACCACAAGAATCTCAGGCATATCAAGAGGAAGAAATTCTGCAGGAGAGTGAGAAAAGCTGCTCCCATAAAGGACAGAAATTGCCTATTTGGTGTTGGGAATGCTTGCAGAAAGAGTAAGGAAAAGCTCAAAGCTAAATGGAGAGAGATTTTTGCAAATAGCAACTTATTTCATTAACATTTTAAAGTTCTTGTTTTAATTAGTTTATTTATTTATTGAATTCTGAACTTCCACTCTCAATATCTGATGAATCTGGAGAACATCAGATGCACTGAGTGGTCAGAGAATGACATAATCACCACAAAAGGCAACCAAGATTTAGGCAGGTTCCTTGATCTCACTGAATTTTACACTCTTTTGTCATTTTGTGAATCTAATAAGCATTTCTTCCCCCAAACACTAGTAGCTAAGGCTTCTCTGGTTTGCAGTTTGCATTGTTATTCTAAAATAAGGCTCTGAGCTATTGCTCTCTCAGGACTATCGATCTTTATTGCCAACGCTTTATACTGTTTGGCCAGACAGTAATTCTTCACTTGCTTCCTAATAGCAGTCCTTGTTCCATTTTGGCAGAAAATAGTCAGTCATTTCTGTTTTGTTTTGGCCTTGTGTCCTTCCTCTGTCCCTAGTCTCTCAAGTAAACAATGCAAAAAGCTGATTACATGCTCTGTTGCTCTAGCGTTCATTACTTTCTTTGCCAAAACCCTTTCATGTAAAAATATTTGCTATATTTGAATACTAAGAGATGTAAGAGAATTAAAATTTGCCACTCTTGCCACGGAAAACGTAAAAGGCAGTGAGAGACTGTGAATCCCAATAATAACTTTGAAAATGCAGTGTTGGATTTGAAATGATTCCATCTCCTTACCCCTTCCCTGAACCTTTTTCCCAATAAAAAAATTGTGGAGTAATAGGTACAAATATGTGCAAAGGTATGTAGAACAGTACTATATATTTTTGCAAAGCGTGACAATTCTTGAAGTAGAAACACAGAAACCAACATATTTTTAAAGCAACATAGCACATTTTTGGCAAAAAGCTACAATGAGAGAATATGCTTATACTCTATACAGTTGGTTTGTGTTTACACTACAAAATCATCACAACACAACCAGGATCAGTCCTAAAACATAAACTTTGGTTTAACTAGTTGTAGAGAGGTCTGATGATTCCCAGCATTTTCACAATTACATCAATTAACAATCTTTCTAATTGGGATAAATGGTCAACTCAATTCACATTAAGTATTATTCATAGCAGAGACACACAACCTGTGTATAAAGCACTGCTCTAGTATAGAACAGCAATAATACCACTACCACTCAGGATTTTGACATGTAATGATACAGCAAATTCAGCCAAAGAGAACATGAGATAGCTACCAGTATAGCTAATTTCTCAAGGTTGTTTGCTATAATTCAAAAGTACTCCCTTGATACCAAGAGATTTTACTAATCTCTGCTGAGCAGTTAGCTTTTCAAATGCAATAAAATATCCCACTTAAGCATTCTTATTGGCTGCACTGTCTAGCAAATCTGACTTCTACGAAAATTAAATCTATTTCATGGAAATAGAGGAACTGAGTCTGACATGGAAAGAGTTGCAGGCAGCTGTGTGATATAACAGCTTCCAGATCAAGTTTTACTCATTATTATTTACAGCTCTCTTTCTCCCCTTCCTTCTTTCTTTTGATCAATTTACCTGGCAGTTTTCTACATGCATGCCAAAATCTAAAACCATTTGTTTCACGTGGCAACTTAAAAGACACTGCTGTACAGGAAATCCTGCTAGCTACTCAGATTCTTTTTCCTCTCAGTCAACACATTTTCATGGGTACCTACCACAGCCACAGCCCTGTAATGGGCTGTAGAAGGAATCTCCATTGAGGAGTGATGCTTTTTTTTTTTTAATAGGATCCATAGTAAATACATGTGCATGTAAGCACAGGTATACATACAGTTAAAGCAACATGACTGGATTATGGATTTATTTTCCTTCCACAGAAACCCTACGTGTTGTGAAGTAACAGATATTTTCAGTCAGAATATCAGACTAATGGAACAAAAGAAATGTACTTTCGTACATTTCATATAGTACTATCTACACTCTGAACTTAACTTCTGAACCGAATGCATGGCTCAGCTTCTTACAATAAATGCAGCTGCAATCTAGACATTCTTTAGGGCACTTCTTTTATATCTATTTTATATATATATATATATATATACACATATATATATATATATATATATACACATATACCACAACATAGAGTACCTCAAGGTTAGATGAAGGATTCTTTACTTATAAAACAGTGTGTTTTAACAGTAATTTCTCCCTTATTATTATAACAGCAGTTACTTTATTATATAGCACTATCACTTCCTAATATGTCTTGGATAGGACCAAAGTGTTATGAATCACATGAACAGACTGAAGTCAGCTCACATCCTTCTACAGACCAGCCTCAGAGAGCGGGAACAAGGGCAGAGCAAAAGAATACCTGAGAATGCTTGGAGACCCAATGCCGCAGGACGTTCAGGACACGGTTAGTGGCTGCTCTGCGTATTATGAACTCTTTGTCACACATGCGTTCAGAGTTGTTAAATCCTGTAATGAGAAAAAAACAAAAACACCTTCACTGAAATAAATGTTAAAAGCAGCACCAAAAAGACCTTTCAAATACAGTATTTATAATGTAGGCAAGTTAAAAGCACAAACAACATGTGTGTGTAATAAAAGGAAAAAAGCCTTCAGAGATGACATGCAAGTACAATCATTTAGGCTACTGAAATTCTGCAAGAGAGTAGAATACAGCCTTGTCCATTATAACTAATACAGACACATAGTCAAGGTCAACATTCAGTTTCAGGAAGATGTAGGATATTTGTTGATTTATTAACATAGAATTGATCTCCTTGGTGTATGGAAGAGGAGTAAAACACAGGGCATTTTAATCAAGAGGATTACAAAAGGAATGTGAATATGATTTAAAAGAGGAAGACAAAGGTGTTAAAGAAATAGGGCAGAGCAATAGTTCAAAGGCAGATGGGAAGGTCAACAGATAAAATGCTCATTTTACAAGCAGGATTGTGCACTGCAGAATGGCACTTTCTCTATTATAATGTCACATTTTTGTTACATTTGTTCTCACACTGTGCTGCTTTTATTATCACTGACTGCAGAGGCCAGGGAACAACTGGAAACTCCCTTCCACATGACCAGCACTTCACAACTTTTTGGCATAAAAGCTGCTCCAAAGCCTTTGCATTGCTATGAATAACAAAAATGTATCACTCTTCTATTTATTCTGTTAAAAAAAAAAACACTGAATACTTTTTTAGGAAAGCGAGTATTTGTTCTGTTCCTTTTTTTATTAAGGACATTTATTAAAAATGATGCAAAAACATCCAGACTGCTGCTCTATAGTTTTTGAAAGATAAGCAGGAAAAGAAAAGTTCAACTGCAAACATGTTTCTTCAACAACAGGTTGAACCCCAAGCCCCAAACTGATTTTCTGCATTTATAGCTCATTTATAGCTCATATAGCTAAAAGATTTTGTTGACTTTACTGTTTATGGACAGTGAGACTCCTGAAGATGTTTTAATATGAAACTTCCCTTAGTGTTATGTTATCTTACATATCAACTACAGTATAATATTACTCAGTTTAAAAAAGAAAAAAAAACAACCTCCATCTTCAGGAGTCTCACTGTCCATAAACAGTAAAGTCAAAAAAAGCTCATAGGCATTCCTCAAAGAAAGGTAATCTAGGTAACATTATTTTGTGTTCATTTTTTGTGATTTGCACAGTTAACCTCTTGCAGAGGCAATTAGGAATTCATATTATAAACTATACAGCTAGCCACTTAACGGCAGCCATGAAAGTCACAATGAAAACCATATATTCAAGCAGTAGAGTCTTAAGAAAAAGATTAGAGGAAAAGAAGTTTTGCTAGGTTGGAAGGAAAACAGACAGAAATCTACAGAGACAGTTTTCAGTTAGCTGCAGAAAAAAATAAAAGAAAAAAGAAAAAAGGATAAAGGAAACATTTCATAGACCACTTAAGCAAACTCATGCTGCTCTCCAAGTTTCATCAGTTTTTAAACAGTAATTAGTTTGTTGCAGAGACTCAACAAAATGTTCACTCTCATTCACATAGTCCGTAGTTAATGCTGATGCCTTGAATCTACAAATACAGATCTCCAATTGTGTGAGGAAAGAACTTAGAAGAACACAGATATACAGGCAAAGACGTGAATTTAAACTCAAGTGACTGACTCAAAGTATATCTTCAGGTACCAGACTTCAAAAAGTAACTAAAGTCAATGAAATAAAATCTTTTTCAAAACAAAGCTAGAAGTTTATTAACTCTACCCTGATCTTTGTTTTTAAATACCAAAAAGAATCAGAAATCCAGGATGTACCAGCCGATGTACCAGCTAGCAGGGAGGTTTCCTTCCTTTATGCTGCATTTATAATTTATTGCTTTTTATTAAAAAAAAAATCTAGAGAAAAGTTGGTGAATATTGACTGTAAAGGAAAAAAGAAGCTTCATTAACCAAGAGGTGAAAACGCACAAGAGAAAATACTCAAGACCATTCAAACTGCATAGGAGAATGCTATTAACTTTCAGGAACCTCATAAAACCCAGAAAAATAGCAAAGATGTCACCTGAAAACAAATAAGATCAGTAAGCATTGTTGTTTTCTGCTTTTTCCATCTTGGAAAATAGGAAAGGTTTCAACTTTGTCAGTAAACAAAAGAGCAACAATAAAAACAGATGTATATTTTAAACACAACAGCATTAATGGAAATGGAAAAACATGTAAAACCAAGTCCCTGGCTAGCACAAGACCTGTTCTTGTGCTTTCCAACTTTCAAAGCCCTGTGGACTTTGGGAAAGAAACTCCAAAGGGGAGAAAACCACTAACTAGAATCAAATGCAACAACTACAGAAGCAACCTGCAGCTGGGAATTGGTGAACTTTGATGGTGCCATTACACTTACAAAAAGAGTTTTTGCACTTTTTGTGATAAAATTTCTTTTAAGACATTTCTTATCTTTTTCCACCTACCTAATGCTCTCCTAATGCAACTCCAAAGAAAACCAAACAGGACAAATGCAACACTTCTGTATGCACGGCATAGATGGTTATGCATATTTTAAGGAGTCCACCATATCAAGCTTGATCTGGTTCTGCACACTCTTACTACCACTTATGAATAACACAAATTTCTGCTGCTGCCTGTACTGCAAACAGGTCAAACAAATCTATCCTCTAAACACAACAGCTTTTGCACCAAGTGACAGTGGGGCCATTCAAGAAGGAACTGAAGAACTATTTTTTCTACAAAATACAGTGACATTCAGGGCCATGGCTGGACAACACATCACCTGCTCTGCCCATCCATATGCAATTATCCCCGACCTGCACAAAGTGAACATATAACAAAGCGCCTGGTGCACAATCTTGCACTGCAAGACTTGTCTTCTCCTACTGAACTCAATGGCAAAAACGCATCACAACTTTATTAGGGCTCGTTGCTTGTTAAACACCCAGCACAGGCTTATCACTCTACTAATGCAAAACAAATGCATGAGAGACTGGGGCAGACAATCAGCCTCCTTCAAATACCAATAGAGTTTCATAACAGAGACATTTTATAGGTCTGCTGATGTACCAGCTAGCAGGGAGGATGCTGACCAACAGTCAGATCAGATGGTGAGCTGCAAGAATCAAGGCTTTAATTATACCTCGAAGCCGTATTTGTCCTACAAAACACATATCTACATCTACATCCTATGCATCTAGCATTCTACAAAACAGTTGTCAAAAGCCTTTTAGCACTGCTGCAGCCCTCCCAGGGTCCTCCATACACTTGTACCTGTTCTTCAGGTCAGGAATAGCTCCTGGGATTATGTGAGCCCTAGTATGATACACTTTCCATCCATGACTTGGACTCTCAGGCACTGCTGCGAGTTTACATGTGCTGAAAGAGGACCAAAAATAACGACACTCTGTCAGCTGTAGTTTTATCTAGCTCCAGTATCCAGCAGCAAATTTTTAAGGAAATAATATTAAGAAGGCAGTTTTACAACAACCCTTCCCGCAGTGTGCTCTCCTTGGCATTCAGCAGTTCAGGGGCTGCTGATGCTCCACTCAGGTCAGTCCGTAGGTCAGCCAGAAGGCTTTAGGCTAAGCTCATATTCTCTGAGGCTCCCAGAGAGAAGAGAGATGCAGGCTCTCTGCTAGCAGAACCTTAACATTTGCAATGTTCTGGTATCAGATGTCCAAATTCTGGATTGAGCTATCCAGCCAGACTTGCCTATCTCAAAACTTTACAGTGAAATAACCAATGTCACAGGAGGAACCACATGGAGATTTGCTTTGAGTCCTCCTGTATCAAGTTTTTCTTCTGAAGGAAGCAATCTTCCAACATTAAAAATACTGGTAATATTTCTAACCAGCAATATTCTTAGTGAACAGCTGCCTCAGTGCGAGTTACTTTCAAGTGTTTTTTTCCCCCCAGTATTCATCTGTTGAGATGAAAATAAACTATTTCTACAAATAACCTCTTCATGTAATAATGATGCAGAACTTTTACCACAGGCTGTCAAACACAGTGTTCACTTGCCAGCACATTCAGCCTTGGCTGGTTCCAGTGAATTACTTCTTTCAATTTAATTTAATCAGATACTTAGCTTTAGACTATGTTACGCAAAATCCAGTTTCCTCTTTAGGTATTTTTTTTATGGGCACTAGAACCAAAACTACCATTTTTAAGGCTTCTACTATCATCAAAGAAAAAAAAAGAAGAAAAAAAAAGAAAATAAACTTAATTTTCAATACCTGGACACACAAACAGATTAAAATAGAGCAACATGTGGTTCTGAGATAGCTCTTTTTATCTGAAAGTCTAATGGTCCAATGCACTTTTCAATGGTAGATGTAGCTATCTCTAAATCATAAAAGGAACAAGACTCAAGCCATCAAGGCCTGCAGATGCCACAGTTTGCCAGTGTGACCAGGGAAACAGGAGTCCCTGTTGCAAAGTTCTGTTGCACTTTTTTCTTCTCCTAAGTGAACCTGACTTCATCAGCAGTCACATTATTTCCTGTTCAAAATTTTACTCCAAGGAGGAACATTTGTAATATGTTAAATTCTGCATTACATATGCTAAAAAAAAAAAAAGTAAGTATACACCTTTTATTTCACTTAAGATATCAGAAACCTGAGTCAAGTTACAATAGTTGCAAGTTCTGAGTATTGTTCTTCTACACTACTATAATAGCTCATGTTTCATAACCACGGTAATAAATTTGTCAAAAAGAAATCTGTTTTCAAGGTTTATCTATACAAAAAAAATCATTTCAGTTCACAAAACTTAGGGGTAATCTGTTTAAAGGTATGAGGGTAACTTCAATATGTTTCTGGTGATTTTCTTAAAAAAAGAAAATCTATTTTGGAAAGATTTTATAGGTTAATGAAACTGAAATGCTCTGGAATCATGTCCTGAAGGTGCATTAGTATGTGACATAGGTGAAAATTCTACCTGTGGAGGTCATAGCAAGCCCCCCGCACCAGTCCCTTCTGAGAGGCAGAAGGGAAAAATTCATAGCTCAAAAAAATAGAAGGCAAATATGACTGCCACATCCTTCCCATCCACAAATGTTGAACACAGCTGATCTCACTCACGTGCTTTTTTCATTCTTGTGGTAAAGGCGCTCATGAGCCAGCTCTGGCCTGGCTCACATTCTTCTTGGAAGCTTAGGCTTGGCAAACATCACTGTTACTTTCTGACCTGGATAAAGCATATGAACCCCAGACCTGGAGCACAGCGATTTCCATCCACAGATTAAAAACGAAGAAGTCTTTCTCACACACACAAAAAAAATTACTTACAGAAGTTTTCCTTTGCAAACCTCAAAATGTTTGTGCTATAGTTTAGAGATACACATCTGTAACAGCCAGGCATTCTCAATAAAATATTCGAGTTCCACACATTTTCACAGAAAAGTTTCAGACAGCCAGCAGTCTGATACGGTAAGAATCTAATCTGCCAAAGATTTTCAATTCCTTAATTATGATATCAGGTTTCCATACACTAGCCTGCTGGAAGAGAAAACCATTTGTGTTAACTGAGATGAAAAGAAGCTTAAAGCTGATGGACTCCCACTCCCTGCATACAGAACGTCAATAACACGGTCATTCCTTCCTCCTTAGGAACCATCGAATGCGCGCATTCAAAGTTATAATGGAATATACATATGATCATACGAGCAGTGTGAAAGCACGAGTTACCAGGTCTAGCCAATCGTGAGCTAGCCCAGTTTAACTGCAAGGTATATTTAAACCATTCAGTAAAGTAGCGTTTGAGAGTGTTTCATAAATGGTTGCTAATTTATAGAACATCAAAAGAAGTGATTATTAAAAAGCAGCTGAAATCAAGCATCCCATGCCTTTCTGCTTTTAATTTCAGTTTCACTGGTCCTTGCAACATACAAAATCATTTTAAAAAATATGCTGCTGAAACATCCATGTTGCAGCTGCCCACGTCAGAAATAATTCCCAGTATGCATTTGATTCTTTTGCCTGAAGCCTCCACTGCAAATACAATCTATCAAATCAAGTCAAAGGATTATAGTCTTAGTAAGGTAAATCCCAAGGGACTCAGATGCACCAGCTGATTTGCAATAGCGTAACACAGACCTACAGAGATTGTGTTCAATTTCTGCAAAATACTTAAGGGAAGGAACATTAAACTATTTTTATGTAACTCTAGCTTTTACTTATAGAAATCTAAAGAACAGAACATTAAATTAGGAAAGTGAATATTTTGCCATAATTATGCTATAAATTCAGAAGTTGAAAAACATATTTATCCCATCAAAAAAACGTTGTTTAATGAAGTGGAGAAAAATATCAGTGGCTAAATAATTTATTTAATAAGATACTATTCTAAATCATAGTCATAACGCCAAGGTTGCTTAGAATTTTAATAATCTACAAGAATATATTGTCAAAACATATGTACTCCCAAGGCTGAGAATATTTCTTTAAAAGATAAGAACTGCTCAAATTTGAAAATTTATCATTTAAAAATTCTTAAAACCAGAGTGACTGCTACAGATAGAACTACCACAAACTCTGGAGTTTTTTTTTTTTTTTTTTTTTAATAGAGATGGTCTCTTAGGAGAGCATGCCAGAGTTTCACACTTGAGACGAAAATTTACTTACTAAACATTGAAAATATACCCCTAGTTGTAACTTACATAACTTGTTATTAAATATACATCAGAAGTTAAAACACAAAAAAGAAAAAAAAAAAAAGCAGATATACAAGACTATTTTCATTTTGTGTGTACTGTGATAAAAATGTGGATTCAGAGAAAATAGCATTGTTCACTCCTTTACTAAAAAGAAAAAAATAAACATGTTGTATACTTCAGCATTTGCGTATGTGCGGAGAATATAGAGAATACAGAATACGATAGACACACAGAAAAGAATAACTCCAGAATGCATTTACTAGGATATATTGTCTACAACTATAAGGAGCACTGGACAGCACTAACCTTTCTCCTTTCAGCAACAGCAGGAAAAGCCAACAGAGTTGATGTTATCACCAAAATCTAGTGCTAAATTTTGGTGCTCCTGCCTGCACCTTCAAATCACACTGGTTTCCACAAAAGGAGTGCATATGTGTGCTTGCATGTGTAACATTTTAGCTCAAGCTTTTATGAAAATTGCAACCCAAATCATCCAAACCTGATGCCTTAAGATAGCATATTTATAAATCTGTTCCTCACAAAAAATACTGAATTTTGAATAACTTGAACAGAGTAACGATGAATTCTGGAAATGCTCTAATGACAGGCACAAGCTGACATGATCCTTGAAAAAGATCTAAAAAATTAGACAATATGAGAGCAGAAAGAATACGCTATGGAAAAAACAGACATTATCTGTTGAAATAACTGCAGAATAATTGTTGAATATTTCAACACTGCTAGATTATACAACTATATCAAAATGTGCATAAGACTGCACTCATAAGTGTACAAAACTAGAACATGCCTGACATAAGTATTTTTTTCTGTAGCTTTATTTTCTAAATATAATATCATTTTAAAGTTTTCTGAAAACTTCTGTCTATTTGTGCCAAATAGACATTTGGGAAATTGTACAAGAGCACTGAACATTTTCTTATTATTATTTTGGACTACAATGTTTATTGCCAGTACTTCTTGGGGAAAAAAGTCCAAAGAAATAGCTGGTCAGTACAATGTAATTAGGGTTGTACGTAGATAAATACTTTTCCTTTGATTTCTAATAAGACCATAATAATAAGATCTAATAAGATTTCTAATAATGACCTGTTGTCATTAACAGGCACATAGCAAAAAAACATGTTATATATGCCGTGTGACAGCAGAATTTTTTCTTATGGCTTATTTTATATAAAGGATCACAGGGAGTAAGACACAAAGAAAAAAAAAAGTCTTTTTGGTAGTCAATTTTGGTGAACAATTTTATTTGTGATTGTTTTAGTACATCTTAGATACTTTCTGACTCCACTAATATTTGAATTATCCCCTGGGAATAATCACAAGAATTATAACATTACAAATAATTGTGGCAGTTGTATACAAATAAATGTTTCTTTGAATTTGCACTGCAAGCCGGGTAGGCTTGCCAGTGTTCCTGGCATATCTCTTAGTCTTCAGGGAACATGTAAACAATTTTTAGCTGCTGAAGTGTTTCTGCATTTCAAAGGATTTTTAGCTCTTGATTTTCTTTTTCAAGAACATTACACATTGCCTATGTCTATAATCTTGCAGCATAGTAAATATTATAATTACTTTCTTTGCATACTTTTACAGTCTTTTCAGGAACTATTCAAAGTAAGCTTTCAGTGCTTTAAAATGTTAAGTTTGCCTTCCCCCAAAAAATATTAAAATAAATTCTATGACAACACAAAGCTTGAAAATGAGATCATATTGAAGAGTACTCAAAAAGAACTCTTTTTTTTCCGTTAGCAGATCCGGGCTTTTTATATGTGCTAAAGGAAGTATATTACAAAAAAAAAAAAAAAATCAGCCCTTTTGATGACAATCAGAGTAAAGGTTAAATGGGAAGGAGGCAATAACTGTAGAAAGCCAAATGTATCATTTTTCAGACCATCTGTGATGGGATACTTGACTGTCATGCAAAACAAAAACTGGCAGGTTGCATATCAGTCAACAAAATTCTCCGAACAAAATGTCCACCCTATAAACAGCACCCAGACAGATTTTCATTCAGCAACAAATAAAACAACTCAGCACTAGCATAAAATAGCAGTTAATTATATAAGCAATACATAGTCTAGAAAAACAAAAACAAAACAAAACAGAAAAAGACCTCTCTCCCTGCCTCACCCTCACAATGCCCACATACATCTTTGGGTGCCTCAGTGGTGAGGAAGATAAAAGGGAATCTAAAATACCCCATACTCATTACAGGCCCAGATTATTTAGCTGAACTCGGTGCCCCTAATTTCGTCATGTGAGGGGCTTTTAGTGTGCAAAGGTAGGCACTCCGCTCCAGTTCCTTCTCCTGCTTAGCTTAGGAGGACAGGAGGAGATTCCACCTACCCAAAAGCCTTCCACAGAAGCTCAGCTAAACCACTGGAAACTAAATTCAATGCTGCCCATCCAGTTAGTCACAGTAGGACCCAGCTCGGGGAAATAGGAGCAGACACTGCACTAAAATACCCTATCCAAGATGAAGAAGATGCCAATCCCAGTTTGTGTGCATGTATCTGTGAAACAGCAAGGTGTTCCCTGCAGCTGCTCTGAAGTTTGTGTGATAGGTTGGGAAATATATGGTTCAAAGTGTTACAACTCAGCAAATGTCCAATGTTTATTGCTGGGAGGGTCAACTTCTCTGATAAACATGAAGTACTAGTCAATTTGGGAAGGGTAGGGAGCATAAAACTTGAGTTCCTAATTTTCTGATAAAGTGCACCCCTGGATCTTAATTCTCATAAGAAAGCAATGATACTTGCTTGAAACAAAACAGATCTTTATCTTAAAGTGATCATTTTAATTCAAAGGTATTGCTCTACCAAAGCTGTAACAGAAGGTTCAACTTAGTTTGAATGTTTGCCAGTTATCTAAAATTGCTATGCAACAATATGATTAAATTCAAAGGCTTCCTGATTCAGAAACGTAAATAGAAGTCCATTTAAATTCACAATGGAGTAGGTAAACACTAAGAGGAAAACAATAACCATCAGGGTTATTCAGATTCTAAACAAATTAGTTTTGATCTCCACTTTCATCTCACTGCTGATTTTCCAGTAAAATACCCTCTGGCAGGAGGAGCCATACACAGATGTCTGATCAAACCGGTGTGGTGAACAAGCATTAAAAATGCAGCCTGTAGTAGATAGGATGTTTGCTGTGGCAGCAGCTACAGCCCTCCCAAGCCACCCCAGAAAGCACAGGCCACACGTTGCAGCTGCCTGGAAGGACTGGTGGCCACGTCTAGCTCTTGTAGGGGCTTCTGGGCAACTCCTGGCACCTCTCCAGCCATAAGGAAGAAAAGTTGGTTGATCTTTGCCACCAACTATTTGTCACACAAGTTTTTTTTCTGATGAAGAACAAGGCCAGTTGTAGAATTAGTCAATAAGTAATTCCCAACCAGTTCCAAATGGAGATTTTAACTGAAATGCTCAACTCAAAGGAACCTCAGTGTTCAGGTCTCAGCACTTATCAAAGCTCCCTGAGTCTGCAGAATTGACTGGCAATAGTCATTTTCTGGTTCCTGGTACAACTACTAGCAAAACAAAACAAACAAAACATGGTTGTCTGACAGTAAGGGATCAGGGAAGGATAACGGTTGCTAAATGAACTACTTCCTTTCTCGAAACAAAATATTTTAGATTCATAGCAGAAGGTGTGGAAAAAATAAAACAAACAAACAAAACAAAATAAAATAAAACCCACTGTTTGCCAAGAGGTGAACTGTGTCCCAAACAACAGTTTGTCTGTTTTGATGACCCTGCACACCTAGAACCACAGGCTATGTTCCAATGAGATAAACGAGTACAGATAAAATACAGGTGTGCTTCCAACATGTCAGAAATGGACTCTGTAGCATGCATAACACAGTCATACCAGTTTGCTCCTGCAAACAACTGGGTTAAGCTGCAGAACTCAAAATAAAATAAAACACAAATATTTTCTTCCTGAGTATTTACTGGGATATAGCTGTCAGTACTTTTCTTTCTTTCACATTTAGACTCATAAGGAAAAAATGCCATATCAATTTTTCAAGCATAGGGAATAAGCTATTAGAATACAGAAAATAACACTTCAAGGGGCAAAATAACTCTACTTGCTATTAATAGTGGTGTTCATCCCAATATATTGCAAACCAACTGGAAAACTACACACATTTTCTCTTTTTCCTTCAGACACAGATATTTATGTGCAGAGCCAAAAGGAAACACCTAACTTTCCAAGGATAGCTTGGATCCACTGATGTACTGAGAAGCGTGTAGTGGACTCTCACACAAAAGCCTACTACGCAGCTATCCACATGATGCAGAACTCATCTCAAGGTCCCTATTACACATCAGCCTCTCCATGCAACATTGAGCAGAACAAGGAAATCTCTCTCTGCCTGCCCTCTCACAATACAAAAAAAAAGTAAGTAAAAGTTTACATGTGTCCCTCACCTTCCTTACTGCTAATTGCCCCATACTCATTTCCTTGCTAACTTAACTGCCTTCTCCAGGATTATTCATGAAACATAATGGTGTAACACCTAATTATTATTCCTCTCTTCAGAACCAGGCAGATGCTCCCAGCACTCCCTGAACTGTCTCCTCACATGTACACACCTGTAATGACCCCCTCAGCTCAACAACCCTACAGAAAAAAACAAGCTTTCCAGCTATTTATTGCTGATGTCTTTCAATATGGAACTATGTATTTCTTGGTCTGTGTGCAAGATGTCAACAACTCTGGAAACACTAAATGTAATTAAAGCATAATGTATATTCCTTCATGTTTTTCCAGTTCAGGCATGTGCACTGGGAGTGCACTCCTTCTCTATTCTGCACACACATCTCCAAGTCTCATCATCCGACCTCAGACTGGACCTGGCAGAAGTGTGTAAAGCTATAGGGCCTCCTCTTACCACAGTCACAGATGTACGTACAGCTGCACAAAGGATCTCTTTGGTATCATTTGGCACAACCTGTGTCATTCTATTACTGCATTTTGTGCTAAACCAGAATAAACAAAATATAACAATATATTGTTAAACTGTCAGACAGCCCCCAGTGTAACTGCAGAATCGGTGGTCACAAGGTGAAATAATCTGAGCACCTTCTGGGCTTGATCTACCAGAAGGAAAATACCTACTCACTACCTGTTATATAGCAATATCTGAATCTTTATGACATGGGAATAGTTACTTTTAGTTAATTTTTAATTCTCTAAAATTGTGATCATCATCGGGCAGGGTTAAAGTATGCCAAATGGAGAGCTTGCAGAAGTTGTGTGGCCCAACTTTAATACTTATGCCACTTTTGTGAGGTGGTAAAGCAATGAACTTCTGAATGCTCAGGCACATGGAAGCACTCTAAAGGAAGAAAATGCTTGCATTTGGCAGGTTTAGCAAAATTAGTGCAGCAGGTTTTGCTCTGTGAACACCTGCTGTAGCTGCAAAGGATCGTCTGAGCACTTCTGTAGACTGATTGCAAGAGCTATGGGAAAATGGATGACAGCAGGAAATTGATAAACAGGATGACCAAGAGCATTTCTGATTGAAATTGCTTCTCCCAAACATGTTGATACATGCAGTTGCTAGAAGGTAAGGAGCTGGTTGTAGTTTCTCTGCATAAATGAGGATTTACAGGCTGACTGAGAGATCTTTTAAAATGTACTTTGATAGACATGGTACAAAGGTACAAACCACAAACTGGAGAGGCTTTTGAAGGCCCTCTCCTGCAAAACTCTCAGGTAAATGACTCAGGCCAAAAGCAATTTAGCACCAGACATATGCAGGCAATTAATCAAAAGGGAGAGTATGAGAGTAATTCATCCTTTGTGTAGACTCTGGGTTTCAAGCTGTTATTTTAATTATGCTTTTAAAAATCACTATAAGAGAGAATAAAGTCATTATACCATGCATCTTACCTTTTTTGTGAGCACAGGACCCATTTTCCCACATGAAAATCATATATTGTCAGAAATACTCCCCCAAACACTTATTTTTTCCATTTCTCACCCTCTCCTCTCCCTCTCATATTCCCTTTAAAAAACAAATGCTTACACTAAAGCAGCCAGGCCTCCCTGCCAGCCACAGGCTTCCTTCCCACTCTTAGCTGCTCCCATAATATGCCACCTTGTTCTTGTGAAAAATAGTGCATTCTCTGCAGCACAGATCAGCACGCTGTAGGAGGGGACAAGCAGCTCTGGAGCATGCAGCACTTGGAAACAACGAAGTGCACAACTCTAGCTGGGATGACAGAGCAAATGAAGAGACCACATTCCTGCAGTTACACTGTTAACATCATTTTGCTTGGGAATAAGTTTTGTTTGGGAATAAATAACCTTGCCTAACAGTTATTTTCCATGCTAGGAGATGCTTGTTTTCTCTGGTTTAACTTGAAGAGGAAATAAGCTCCTCAAAGTTTTCTTAGCATTTCTGTTAAGCATTTAAAATATCTAATATTTAAGGACTATAGTAGATCAATTTAGATCTCAAATTGACATTTTGTCAAAACAAACTCCCTGTAGTCCACTGGCAACTCTAGTAAGGTCCCTAAGCCAGAGCACTGATCACAGAGGGGGATGGAGCAGCCTGAGGACACTTCGGCCTGAGGAGGCCGCCTCTGCGCTGCAGACTCAGATGCCACCCCAAGAAGGACGTGCACCAATACCTAAAGAAGTCTGAAGTACTCAGACCATTACGTTTGGCCTCCTATCAAGACACTTGATTTAACTTCCAGTGGCTCTCACTTCCATGTGGCTGTGCAGGTTCTGAACCTGTATAAACATTTTGCATCCATAATATCCCTCACTGCACAGAGTCAAACTTATACTTGTTTTGGACATTGCTCCCATGAGCTTCATCTGATGTCTTCCACCTCATAGCCTGTCACCTCTGCCAGTCAACATCCATGATTTTGCAGATTATCATAAAGCCTGTCAATAACCATTTTTCTAAACTCCAAATACCAGGATACTTACACATTTGATATCTTTAATCATCCTGGATTGTGTTCTCTAAACTTTTTCTGATTCTCATCCTCTAATCTCAAGCACGATGCATTGCAACTGCATGTAGTAAAATACTGAAAAGTATGCACACAAATTCTGGATTTATACTCTGTCACCAAAATACTTTTCTATGTTCTGTTCCCTGCTCTTTCACGAACTATTCTAAATGTTTCCTTCCTTTTTTTTGGCTGCTGCTAACATGGAGATGGTTTTATGAAACTATCTTTTATAATCTATGGATCCCAAGCAGTAGTAATGCTGAGCACTCTCATATACAAAGCTCACTTTATATTTAACAGTAATGATTTAAAAAAAAAAAATCACATAGGAATATCTTAAATGGCACAGGCTCTGGCACAGACTCCTGCAGAAATCCATTGTGACTCCAGCCTACCCTTTGTTTCTTCTTTTAACCTCCATTCCCTTTTTCCACATAGCATCTTTTACAAAACATAGACATTTCACTAATGTTTATTACAAGATGTTTACTGGTATTCACTGATGTTTATCAACTAGAAGCAGCCTCCTGTCCCACAAAGAAACATGAAGGTAGACTGATTCAGAGGAATGAGGGGGTACAAGATTTCCTGGATTAGGAAAAATAAGAGCACCTAAAATAGAATTATTTATAAAATGACTGGGCTTCTAACTCATGGGCATGCCCTACTGTTTGAAATTATTTCCAAAGCCTGCTTCTGCATGCACTCAGGTAACGCTTGGGCAAAAAAATTGTGTAAGATCTAAAAATTAATTTGGGTTAATGATCAGAGCAACAAACTCTTCTACCATTAGAACAGCATGAACACAAGCCCACAAGGTGAAAAATGATTTAGCTCACCTTAATGGAGGCTACAAATTTCTAGTGTCTCCCAATGATACTTCTTTTATCTTATAATTGCTTGATAAAAACAAGAGTGTCTATATTTTTAGACTGCATAACAGCAATTTTTGGAGCTTGTGGGTTTTGGGATTTATTCTATAGGGTAAGCACTATCACTGCCACGGTCAACAGAGCCATTGCTCTGTTGCTTCACAATATCTGCAGCGATGAGCAACCACTGGAAAAAAACAAAAACAAAAAACCCCTCTGCCCTCACCCCAAAAAAACATAAAAGTCATTCTCTACCAAGACCTAACAAAATCCTATACAGTGAATGAGACAGGAGACCGCCGAGTGGGGGAAAAAAAGGAGGTAGATACTCTTAAAAAAACAAAACCAAAAACAGTTATGACAACACATATGAAAAAGAAATAAAATTAATTCATCTCCCTAAATTTAAACTATGTGACTCTGCAACTTTAACCCCATCACTAATCTGCACAAAAAGAGTTGAACATCAACCTTCCAAACCCTATACCACCATGATTAATTGCTACCAGAATGCTCAAATTGCAAAACAGGTGATTCAGCTGCTTAAACTGCGGTTTACAGCCTGGAGTTCTCATATTTATCCTAGAGAGAAGCCTTTTTTGTCAGTTTTACTGCAGATACTTTTTCCTTAAAAACATCAATCAGGAGAACAGCCGTTCTTAGTCAACTTGCTTAAACAGAAAATACTTTAAAAATATTCACGATATTATGACTTCCTTTCACAGCATTCTCTTCACAGCATTCTCTTAGTCTTATGTTAAAAATATTTAAAAGCCATGCATTTAACAAAACAAAAGCAATTGTATTTAATTTTTTTCCTCAGCTATGCCTGGTTGCAAAACATAGAGAATATTCGTAATTTTGAAAGATTTACTAAATATTTGTTTAGTTCAGATTCTTAAAAGTTCATGACACTGAGCATTCTTGCGATCCTCTAAAAATCGCGGGAATACACAGAAATAGCACGGCATTTTCAAAATCAAATCTTACAATGCAAGTGAATACCAAAAAAGGAAAGAACATAGATGTTTTTTCAAAATACAAAATATTAACTGTTTGGTAATAGGCTTGACTAGAAATATTGATGATAGAACCCGATAGATTTTGAAATTAAGAGCAGGAAAGATAAATTCCAATTTAAGACAGGAAGAAAAATTATTAGTAGTTTGATCATGATAATCCAACATTTTCCTGGATACTTCAGCAATCTTCCCAAAGTCCACAAGAACACAGGCACAAAGCTGTGTTGCTTTAAGGTAGGTGATACAGCAGGAAGCCCCCAACTCTTGGCTCTCATGTTTTGCTCTGAAAAAAACATTCCTCACTCTTTTCTCATCCTTCCTTCTGTCATGTAGGCACAATGAAATCCCCAAGACAGGGTGGTATCTTAACAGCCTAAAAGTTCTACTCCAGCAGAAAATGTAGCATGGTGTAGGTACAAAAGCACTCTGTTCTAAGCTGTTTAATCTTTTTACTCATTTTTATTGCTCAGTTTCACTGAGGCCTGTTGACTTGCAGTAAATATATATTTTCATTAAATCAGGAAATGCTTTTTACTAGGCAGGTTATAAATACGTAAGTTCTTCAGCAACAGCAGAGCTTAGACCTATGTTTTTTTCATTGCGAGAACGTGGTGAAAGGAATTCCTTATTTTCTTCTTTATCTTTAATTTATTTCAAGTTGCTTTTGAATGCAACTCAACAACATATTGCAATGAACGTAACAGCAGTCAAAATTTCAGAATTTTATGTTGTTTCAACCAGTATCTGAATTCCTCCAGTAGGAAATATACAGCGACAAATGTTATTTTTATTAACTTGAATGATCTAATATAGTATTTTTCCTTAATATAGATTATTGTACTTTATTTATTTAATTTATTGCACAGATTATTTTAAGAAATATCATTAAATGAATTACATTTAAAATATTTTTGTATTGGCCTTATAAGTGGAAGCTAATACTCCAGTTATGTATGAAGGTTACACTACAAAGCCCACGAAAGGAAATACTACAGTACAAAACACCATTAAACTAAATAAAACGAATCAGTGGCTACTTAGGATTTGGGTAAATAAACAGGAAATATTTGCTTGTTGCAACTTCAATATCTTATTATTACACACTTTTGTGAGTTAAAATTTCTCTCACCTGGTGGGCTCCCATGCCCTGCTGCAGCTGTAGCAATTGCAAAAGCAGAAGCAGGAGAAACAGAGCAGTGGCTGTTGTCAGCAGTTTGTACTGTAAAGCAAAAAGAGAGAGAAAGGTTAACTTAGGCACAGCTTTAACTTTTTTATTCAGGCTAAACGACAATGTAACTTGAAATCTTTACTAATGTTCTCTGTGTAGTAAACTTTTGTATTTTCTGTGTCACAGGATTTCCTACTGCAGAAAGAAAAATGCTGAGAGTTTTTCTGGGCTGGTATAATAAAGTCTGCTGTGGATCAAAATTCTTAAGAGACTCCTAAGATGATGCATAAGCATTAATCAGACAGACTAAGAAAACACTGACAAACTGTTAAAAAAATGGTATAGACTATTGACCTATGCAAACTTTAGTGATAACAAGATTTATCAGTTTCTCCAGGTTACTGCCCAAGTATTTACCAAACTTTCTCTAAAGGGAGTTCTGTGAACATTGTTTCTCACTTGTCTCAGATGATGTGACATTGTTCCCCCCAGATCTTGCCATCTCACTGTACGCATGCCCAATAACAAAAGACTACTAGTGGTTTAAAATTGAAGTGTTAGTTTCCATGACTTATTAAAGGCTGAGAAGATTCTGCTCCGTTTTTGTTGTTTTAATCCCAGGCCTGAAATAACTGGCTTGAAATTTGGCTTACATGATATAGCAGCATTTTAAACATTTATGGACATAGCTCACAGCTCTGTTAGTGATTTCAAGGAGCCATATGAGAGCTATTCAAGGAGACCCAGCTCTTACTTTTCCTCTTGAATTGAGCAATTTATGCAAATTCTGAAACAAATAATATGACACCATCTGTAAATGTCCAGTGCCACAAAAAGAAACATCGACAATAGTGTGTTGTGTATTTCATAATTACATATGGTGCCCAAAATAAGCCCCATCGGTAGCTGAAAAAATCTGTCAAGGTCTTGAGAATTTTGTGGAGATAGAACTGATTCAGTATTAGTCTAAGCACATCCAGTTCCAGCTCTTAAAGATCATTTCAGCACATCCAAACTCCCCAAATGCTTCCAAATCTCATTATTTGTATGCTAATTAACCAGAGTAACATTATTCATGCTCTGATGGCTTTTTTATACCAAAAAAACAAGGAATATACAAGTAAAACATATTATTCAGAGATTATTCACTTCTAATACCCTGAAAAGATTACAACTACAATATTTAATCTCTTTAAGGTGACCAACAGAGGTGAGAAACATCAGCATCTTACCTCCTGACTGCCGGTAGCGAAGATGACGTGGTGTCGAAGGGGATCTACATGGGGAAAGTTCTGGGGTATCCGCTGCTGAGGTGCTTTCAGGAATTGTCCTGTCCACCGACACAGAATCCAAAACTGCTGCTTTAAAAGAGTATGAATGTTAATATTGGGATGATTATTCATAACGTACAATTAATTAAAAAGTATAAATATTTTTTCAAACCTATGATCTAATTCCTTGAACATGATATGAGATCTTAACACAGATAAGTGACTTAAAGATGTAAAACTATATTTGTCTAGTCATTTCACCAAAAGACTCTCTTTTAAAGCAGACATTATTTCATTTTACATATGAACATGAAGTGGATCAGCAGAGAATATAGAGTACTTCGGGGTGATTCAGGACTCTAAGTTTAGAACAGCAAGAGATCTGCTTCAAATGAGGCTGTATTGGGTTGCACCAGTAAGAAGAGTATACGTGATAGAAAGGTTCAAAGGTATTTTTAAAAATGGTCATTAACTAACACCACTTTGTCATAAGGTTTCTATACCAAACCTAGTACTTGTGCATGCCATTTAACATTTAAAATTGTTTTTACCTACTCTGTTTCTTATCTGTTGCTTTTTTTTGTAAATTGAATTGCTTTTGGAAATTGTCATGTATTTTTCATTAAAAAGAGTCAGCGATAATTATCTTCTGGATAGCAAAGGACTGTAAAAGTTTTGTACCAACAATGTAACCACACAAAAAAATACTTGATGAAAACCAGCAAGTTATCAAATTTAAAAATAGCTTGGTTATGACTGCACCTTAGACACACACAGGAATGAGTGTGTAAAATGGATACCTGAACTCAGGTTCCAGACAACAACTTGGAGAAAAGAATCTTTGTTGAAAGACTACATTCAGCAATACAGTTACAAAACCTTCCAATGAAACTGCCAAGCAACATACTGGAGGGTCCATTACTCTCTCTAGGAGAGTGCCTCTATCTGAAGAATAATAAAGGAATGATCATAACTACAGATTAGCAGAAAGACAGTTTCCCAAATGAAGGAAATCCTTGTCAAAAAACTGATAAAATACATTGAATGATATAACTGTGCTTACAGCAATATATGTAGAAATATATACATATGTTTATACACATATGCACATCCATATATTTATACACAAATGTTTTAAAAAGAAATTGTCTGCAAGAACATACATTAAATAAAACAGGTTGTGGTTCCCAGTAGGACTCATTTCCTTATCCAGAAAACTTCTAAACCAAGAATCCACACTATGCATGACGGAAAAAGTTCAAATTAGCATTTGGTGTTTCTCCTAATACCCACCTTCTCCTTGGGAGACTGAATTTACTCAAACATGCTACACAGCCCACTCACAAAATGAACTTGCCCTGGAGAACACAGCTGCAAACCTCTCCATGCTTTGTGAGTGCTAATCCTTCAGCAGGATGATTCCCAAAGGCTCTGGAGATACTACACATACAGCAATTTAACATTTACAGGAGGTTCCTGCCATTTCCAAGTACTCCTTATGCTGCATAAATGACACTTCAAGCTCTAATATACTAGAATGCAAAATTTGAACTCCTCTGCAGCAATTCCTGGTACTGTCATTTGGCCAGAAGAACCTATTCTTTACCAGCTTAATTTACAATTTAACAACAAAGAAGCTACATCTCAGATTACAATTACCTTTTTTCAGCTCTTTTGAAAGCAAGATCTATATATTTGGGATCTATATATTTCTTTTACACCGGTGTAAAATAAAGATTTGGCCAACTCCACATTCATTTAAAAACTCCAATTCATTTTAAAATACTCAGCACACAAAATCACAACATAAAATTATGGTCTGCTACAACCATCAACCAATATTTTGTTAAAGAATAAAATAGGGGTAAGCCTATATCCTCTAATGCTAAGCTAACTTGTCAGGTTAAACATTTTCTTATTTCTTATAGTATACTACATCTTGTAAAGGCAATCTTTTTGCATAAAAAAACATCAAGTGTCCTACTATGGAACTTATTTCAAAACATCAATAGAGAGAAGTAAAATTGAGCTAAATTCTCCTCAGCTTTACAGCTCAAATACCTCAGGTATTTGGATGTCAGGTAATGCAGGTGAGTCCTGATGCAGGACCATTTCTAAACAAGTATTTTAGAAACAAAACACCATTTTCACATCTTCCCTTTAACGTAACAAAAGAATTACAATTCACTTCTACTCCAGTTCAGAAGAGGCTTGGGCTTGATTTCAACATCCCCAAAAAACAATGTGAACCAAGTACATGCTTAAATAACCTTTCAGATTACCCTAACTTAATGCCTGCAGCAAGGTTTATCTCAGCTAACTTTGACTACCTAAAAGTAGATATCTATTTTAAAGTGTTTTACATAGTCCACAGAAGAAAACAGATGTAGCAAAAACACCACATAAATCATTTGCCTGGATATTTTACTCCATGTAAAGGGCATCCCACTGAATATCTGAGTATCCTGGAGGACAGAATATTTCCACCTGCCTTTCTCCTCATCACTCTGCTGCAGTTGATGCAGTATGGGACTTCTATTCCTACTAAAACACACATGTGGCAGCATCAGAAAAGCAGTGGAAACTACAGTGCATCACAGCCTCTACCACAGCAGAAAGAGAGGACAGAGCATTTCACATAGCTTACATTGCTGACTACTGTATTTGCCGAAAGTATTGCTCGCTACTCTGCAGTTATATAATACCTCTTCGAATGCTTCTCCTCAGTTTGTTGCAGAGGTCAATGCGAGGGTTCTCCAAGCTGTCCTCTATGGAGCCGGGGCTCTGCTCGGGGGACGAGGGCCCTTTGCTGAGGTCCAGCGGCACTTTGCTGCTCGTTGGCGGAGGGGAGGTGGCTGGGCTGTAGGTTGAGGTAGGACTGCTTGCGGCAGAGGAAGCAGAAAGATCAAGGGCACCTATCCTTGAATTCAGGGGTGAGGTCAGTGACAATTTTCGTGTTCTGACGGGTGAGGAAGTTCTGGAGAGGGACAATGGGGGAGGAGAAGAAAATTTGCGGCAAAGATGTGGTGACTTCCCATCAGCAAGGTACTCTCCTCTGTTGTTTTGACTAGTAGCAAAAAATAATTCCAAAGACCTGAGGGTAAGAAACACAAAAGCAACATGACTAACAATGCCAAATAGATTGAAGTAGAAACATTTAGAAACATGCAGGCAATGCATGTTCCTGAGCCTTCAAATTCAGAGCAGAAAGCTGAGATAGACTTACCTAGAAACTGGCAACCTATCTAAAAAAAAAAAGAAGAAAAAAAGGGGAGGGGTTCTTCAATCATTTATACAATAAAAACATTACTGATAAAAAAAAAAAATAGCAAACAAAGTCCAGGTAATTCTACTAGAATATGAGGACAGAAGGCAAAAAGAGCTTACCTGACCGGAATGGAAGTGAAAGGTCTTCTGTATATGTCTGAAAGTTTTTCCAGCACAACTGCTGCAGTAGTAAATATACGGTAGGTATGTAGGAAAGTGTTCAGGAAATCAATACTCAGAAATCGCAAGTCGGTTAACCTCTCCAAAAGGCGTTCCACACTTGCATAACGAATCTGGGGTACTTTGCAGGAATTTAATGTTTTGCTAAAGCAGATATCAATGTCATCTCTGTGAAGGCGTGCATCAGATCTACACACAGATTAAATTAAGAATACTTCATTAAAGAGGAAGAATGATTATGGTCCAGTAGTTATATAATTTCAGCTACTTTTGTCATCACAGAAGCTAGAAACATATATTGAATTTTGGTACTTTATCGGTACAAGAAAATGCTTTATTTCTAAAGAAACCTACTCCCATTCAGTTGTTATTTATGTGATAAATAGGGTCATTTTCATTTTACTGTTGGCAAATAATCCATTTGCTGAAAAATAAACATTTAGTTAATATGTTGATTGATTAGATCTGATCCAAATATACAAAATAATTCAAAAAGGCAAAGTTCTCAGAATGGACCCCAGCTATAGAGAGCAAAATTACCCCCTTAGCTAAGCTGATGCCTTATTGGCAAAATAATACCTATGTTTAGGCTCCAAAAATTACTTTAAAATCTCCCATGATTTTTTTTTCCCTTTGGCCTGCCCTAAATTCAGGTTTGCTTAATTTTATCTAGTTAAAAGCTCAGTTTCTGGAAAAATTGAACGGAAACTAAACACACCATCTTTTAATACTGCCTGAGCTTTTCAAGATGAAAGATCAGATTTTCTGATATTTCAGAACAGCATTCAAGACATTCCACCTATTTCTACACTTCACTAGATTGAAAATAGTTCATTTTTATTGAGGTCGGTCCTCAGAAAATTGTCAACAAATTGTTTGGCTTATCCAAATACATTCATCTAAAGACTTCTGACCTACTACCTTATTTTAGAAGGCAATATATGCTAAAACCAAGCAGATGAGTAAAATCTCTGAAACAGAACACTAGATTTGTTTATATTCTTAGCAATTTATAAATTTATATATAGAGGATTAGCATTTCTTGACTTTGACATTAGGACCTTGAAGTACTCTGCATTTTGAAAATTAATGAACATTCTGACTTATTCACGGACTAAAAAATTTCCAGAATAAAAATGAATACAACAAAATGTCTTCTTTCTAGGGATAAAAGGTGTCTATCCATCACTGTATGCACACATATGTATTAAATAAAAATGTCTTTATTTAATTTCTAAATTAAGAGAAAGAGAATACACTAATCACTAAAAAGACATCTGAGAAACCTTCATGTACAGAGTACATCCAAGAGGGAGAAATGGCCTAGTGACAAATAGCAATAAGAAGGAAATATTCTACTCCTTAATATTTACACTAGACAAAAATAGATACGAGTCAAGTAAATGCAGAACTGCAGAGGATCACAGAAGAATTCCTGTGTTAGAAATTCAGGATCAGGTACTGCATATTGCTGCTTATGAACAAAATAACAATTTACAAAAATAAATGATGAAGGAGAGTCCAAGGATGGAGGAAGTATGTTTTTGAATAATGATGTGATCATGTGATCAACTTCACTTCATGTGATCAACAAAAGTTATGGAACTTCAGAAAGGAGAGAAAAAAAGGAAAAGAAAATTGTGGCTGGTAGAATGAAGTACTTCAATACTT
This sequence comes from Tinamus guttatus, assembly GCF_059628265.1. Lineage (NCBI taxonomy): Eukaryota > Metazoa > Chordata > Aves > Tinamiformes > Tinamidae > Tinamus > Tinamus guttatus. The sequence goes on from NW_028288683.1 coordinate 2,336,252, forward strand.
TTGCGCTCTCTTAAATTTTGCAGACATTTAAAATCTATTAAAATGATAAATGGAACAAAGAGACTAAATATTCACTTGTATGAACTTCTAGGTGAACAGAATTAAGACTAGTCACTTGAAACACAACTGAACGCAACATCAAAAAAAAAAACAAGAAAAAAAAGTAGAATCAATGCTATTAAACAGAACTGAAATATTAACAGAATATAGTAAAAGACTGCAATTTCCAATTGCATATACTTTTTTAAAAAAACTTTTATTAAAGCTAAAACAAACTGCCTTATTTCCTGGGAAAAAAAATGTTGCACTTACTTGATCATATGTGGCACAGTGACTTTTGAGTTTTCTTCAAACACTATGGTCATTAAACCATTGCACCTAATATTATCAATGCACTGTGAAAAGGAAGAATGAAAATCATTAAAATGAAAACACAGCACAAACGGACTTAGTCCCATATTTTTCCACATCACTGTGAGCCTAACACATAACTTTCAGAGTGTGAACTGATTGATAAGAGAATTCGCTCAAATGGTGATGGAACTAGAGAGAACATGATTCTCTAGTTTTATACTTTTGATTTGCATATTCAGATCTTAGATCTGCATATTCAGATCAACAGATCTTTACCACCGCACTGACACTATTCAGCTCGGTGTCTTTTTTTCACACGACTAAGTATTTTGAGCTGAAAATGAAACTTCTTTTGGAGTTTCTTTGAAGCTGAACAAAATTATATATCTCTAGCACTTCTTGAAAGCGTGTTCAGCTTGCAAAACAAATAGGCATACTGCAAGAGTTAGAGTAATTTATAGACAAAGTGAGTGAGAGACTATAATACTAACACTGAACAAACAGAGATATCACAGAAGAAGAGGCCTTGCTCTTGAAAGCCAACCGACTGCCAGTGGAGCCAGCTTAAGGCCTGCAACAAGTCCCAGACTCAAAAAAGTACGAGACTCATCTGTCTATAATGCTTTCTAATTTATTCATTTAATTTTACATATGTATTGTGCTCTTTATGACAATCAAAAGAATTTTTCAAAATTCTCATAAAAATTTAAATGGAATTTAACAATAAAATAACTTGCTTGTTTTGCAAAATCTTATATCAATATAATGAATAGTGTTAGATAATTCCAACAAGATAACCAGGTGGTCTCTTTTGGTTTAAAATAATAATAATAATAATAATAATAATGCAGGAGAACAACCCTCAGATAAGAAGATATTTCTTATTTGTCTTTATTTTTGTTGCTTCATTAGGCCACTTGCAAGTTTTCCAGAAACTACTGGCTGCTTGGAGTCTGCCTCAGCACAAAAGCTCTGACATTTGGAGCCAGACACAAACTCTAATCTTTAGCCTGCTTAGACTTCACATGATTTTCTCATTAAAAACAGTTCTTACTCAAGCCAAGAATGGACTTATTCCTGGGTGTCCCATGTTCCAGGCCACTTTTAAAAGGATCTTTATTCCTCAGCAAATCATTCTAACACCTTAAGTGTCAATGGAACAGTATAATTCACTGGAATTTCATATAGCTAAATATGTTCCAACCACATCTGCCTGTAAGATCTGTATCTAGTCCATTACAGAGACTGAGGCTCTCAACCCATACTATATTTTTAAAATTTTATCTCCAACTTTTTCCTTTAAAACTGTTAGACCAAAAGAAAACAACTCAGAATATCCAGTTTTAAGCAGTTTCTATTCATTATGACAATAATGCATCCAGAGATGTTGCCAGCAGTGTTAGCACACACACACACAAAAAAAATCAAAAACCAGGCTGATATTTGTCTGATCATTTCCTTCTCTCAAAATTAACAGAGGATAGGGCTCAAATTCAACACTGTAACAGATCTATGTACTCATTACTGCTGCAAGCAGAAACAGAACATGCAAATCCATAATGTAAATTCACATCTGATAATTGAAAATTCAGATCTTTCACAGTGCCTTCAACCTCTTTCCCCAAATAGATTCTGATAAATAGAATCAGCCAAAAGCCCCTTTAAAAAAAAATCTCTGCCATTAAGTATTTTAAATCATTTTACTTTCCTTCATCTACAGTGGAATTCTCTGTGCCAAAATGATTCATTACTGTGTGCGACAAAGGTTCGCTAGCATTCTTTTAGGTGGAAAAAAGAGCTAATCACATATCCTGACTGTGGGATATGATATTGATATGAGATGGAAATTGTTTTCATCCTCAATCAGGTTATTTCAGAAATTTTTTATCTGTTTGAAAGTTATAATGAATAAGTACTAACATTTATGAACCAAAATACATATCTAGATGAGCTTTTTGCAGACATGACTGGCAAAATGCCAATAATTAACAACCAATACTATTGCTAGTCAACTGACTAGTCTGTATTTTATATCACACCTGTTTTTATTGAAAAACACATTTTGCTGATGATCAAAAGTTTTTCATGTAAACGGGTAACTGTTTTTTGATGCACATCCCAGCAAATCAGCCCTCCAAAAATGAACTGACAAGCCTATCTTGGATTAATTTTCCAAAACTCAGAATAAAATAAGATCTTGTAACAAATAAGATAAAGAACAGAGTAGGCTACCTGACTTATATCACTTGTCCATGCGGCTTTCTCCTGTCGTGAAGGGGCTAAAAGGACAACAGTAAATGGAGGAGCATCTGTAGGTTCAACTACAAGCTTGAAATCAAGATGTCCAAACACCTGCCCAGAACCTTTTGCTTTACAGTCAGAGACAGAAAAAGGAGAAAAGTGAATATGTGAAATTTCAAATTACAGGTCAGAGAAAATAACTATTTCATTTACAATAGAAATTACTTTAAACATCTAACTGATGTTTAAAAATCTGATTAGGGATACAAAAGAGGCATTCAATATTTCACATGCACCAAAAGTAAAATGAAGTAATAGAACATACAATTCTGGGAGTCAGGAGAAATTACTTTTAAAGGTACCATGTAAAACTTAAGTCCTTTGAAAACTTCTGTGTGCACTGCTTACACATTCACAACACATAAGAAGCATCACTGAGCTTAAGAACTACTTTCACAGTTCAAATGCAATTCATGCCTAAAACCGTAGGTTGGGAGCCAAAATGAATAAACAGTAAGATCAGCTTGGGAACGTATTTTGTTATTTCATTGGAATAAGGTTGCAGTCAAGGATTGTAGAGAGTCCAAGAGAAAAAAATTCCACTAATTCTGCCAACACTCTCAACCTCCATGTAGTTAAGAAACCAAATTATCTGTTTCTGCTTTCAAGACATATCTATCACTTTCTTTCTACAATCCTCATGGTGAATTTACATATAAAAGTCAGAAAATAATTTTCTCTACTGCTTCAGCCAACATTCTTTAATATCCTATGTGGGATGTCAACATCAAGAGCAGAAATAATAAAACAAACCTTTATCTAAGCCAGGACACACACCTATACTACTAAATGAGTTTTTAAACACTGTGTTTCTCTGGTTTCATGAAAGAGTACACAACTATATAAAGGTAGCAATTTTAAGAATCTGCTTAGAACTGTAATTACTGCAAACAGCTTAATGTAACTTACAATCATCATCACTTGCTTCGGTCTCCTCAATCAGTGTGCACTCTATTAAAGACAGAACACCTCCTGTCTATGAAAATAAAGCACATATTTTCAAAAAATTTAGACATATTTTCCAGTTCTCACTACAGTTGTTTTTAAATTTTGATATATTTTAGTCAGCAATTTTACATTTCTGAGCTTTTAGGAGGATATTTCAATTTCACAATGCCCATTTTCCCTCAAGAAATAAAAACACAGACATATTATTTGATATATTGCAGCACTTGTCTTAATAAAGCAATTCAATAATGTATTTACACATGCAAAATTTATTTCATTTTTACCATGCTATAATTTATCTCACATATACAGACTTGTTCACAAGTTTCAATAACTAAATTTTAGTATCTTCTCCTACATGTAAATCAAAATAACACAAGACCTTGTAAAGGCTCACCTGCATTTAGTTTACTTTGTGAAATATTTAAGCTATTTAAAAGGTACAAAGTGAAAAAGCATATAAGCTGTTCTGAAAGCGACTCTCTAATATATTCTCACCTGGTACAGCTAGAATTTTCTTATCAGAACTGCCAGTGTAAGACAATATGCTGTTCAGGAAAATAGAACTGCTTTTTTCTAATGAGGTTTGTTACTTATCTGTAAAATATCCCCTGGTAACTGCATTGCCTTGGACTGGCTGACTTCTGCATTGAAAGATGCATTTAGTGCTAGCACATGCATTTAGTGCTAGCTCGTAAACAGCTACAGATGTTAATGTCCTGTTTCTCACCCCCCAAAATCTTAGAATTCCAGTTTTACACCTCCCCCAAAAGAGCAAAACATTTAGTTAGTAAGAATTTTAGCTGAATTCTACTTTTTGCTCCTCACATAACAATGAAGAAAACACAGCAGTTAATTGCCACGCATCATCTCACTTCTGTTTATTGCGAGACATGAAAATCTCAGGTTAAAAACATAAAATAATAAAATATTGAAATTTCTCATAATTTACCAATAAATTATTTGCTGCGTTGATTTATTTTTATTTTTATTTTGTAAACAGAGTCATAGTGTAAAATCTGTACCTTCAGCAGATGCAGTTTTCCTCCCGAACTTCTAGTACAAATTAAGAAGTGTTTTGTAAATAAAAAGCACTGCCTTTCTCCTTCTTTTTTCAAAGAGAGTGATCCCAGGCGAACTTTACTAAGTTTTCCCCTCTCAACCGAGGGGACTTGAATAAGGGAACCTGATAATAATAAAGACGAAAAATACACTGTAACTATAAAAACACTCAGTAGATAGTATTTGAAGTGTTAATACATTGAAACCATGACCTTTCAACATAGTACTTATTAATATACATCAGCTTCTCTTAAGCACAACTCCTTCTCTCTGTATTTTATTTTATTTTAAGTCAATTTTGGAACAACAGATTTGTACTTTTAATGGAACTAATAAATCTGACCTTACAACAACAGACTTAGATTGGACAGGCAAGCACAGTCTAGACAAATACTTGTGCACAAGCCAGGACTAGATCTTGGGCAAATTCATACCATAAACACACTGGTCAGAAAAGGAAACAAAGCAGCAAACTCCCTTTGCATCGCTTTAGATAGCTTCTGGATTTGAAAAAAAGAAGTACCTAACGTTCAAGCGAGAGGGACAGAAGATGAAAACAACAAGTTTTTCAGGAAAAGGAGTTCTATATGTGTGTCTGTGTGAGAACGATGGAAAGAAAGCAGGTTCCCTGCTCTTGGCATATATACTTGTCAGTGCTCTACAATTCATCTAAAATGTGTTACCAGCAGAATACTTTTGAACTACAGCAAACCTGCTTATGTAAGTCGGAATTTGTCCTCCACAGAATTCCAGACTGGGGAAAGCAGTTCTATTGCAGTTCTATCTGCAGTTCTATTCCTCAAAACCAAACTCTGACCAACTTTTGCATGTTGATACGACCAGGAACACCACTTCTAATTTTGGATCCAGAGTCACATTTGTTACTGAACCACAACTTCTCTCTACATCAAAGGGAGAGTTTTGATGATGGAACTTGCTGTTACCAGGAGAAGCGGCCAGAACTTCCTAATCTCATTCCTACACATCTATCTTTACTCCCTCCCTTACATTAGCTTTCTTCTGACCACAACCATTTGCCAGTTAAACTAGTTAATAGAACTAAACAAACACTACAGAAAAGTAGGTGGCTGAGCTCCCTGATATGGCTCAGTGCATGGTCATATACGCACTGGCGAAGGTACAAAGTAATGGTAAAGCAGAACAAGTGTGAGGGTAGGGAAACTGGCCTGCCTCTTTTGGAGACAGCAAGATATCGGACTCCCAGTCCTACCAGCGACTTCTTGAAATAGTTCAAGCCTGAAATAATTTTCCACGTAGTTAATTATTAGCTTACCAATTCTCACCCTATGCTGACCAAAAAAACTCTAGTTCAAAGTTCACACACACATTATTAAACTAAGTAGTACAAAGAAAATTGACTGAGATAATATTTTTCTCCATACTTACCTTTCTTGAACACACACATATAATTAGTATTAAGCTATTATTACATATAGAAAGCTTACATTGTCCAGTGTAGCAAAATATGCATTAGTAAAAGAGAATTACAATAGTCTAGTATTCTTGAACAGCCATTCACATTTAAGCTAAATATTCATGATATAATTTTTGTCTGCAACAGAATAGCAATGAATAGTTCTACTGCAGAAATTGGTACACAGGGAACATTCTTGACATTCTAACCAGAAAAAAAAAAACAAGACAGTTATTGGTTGCTGTACATTTCCCCTGGAGAAAACAGACTACCTGCTTCACCCACTTTTTTTTTTTTCCTCCTATTTTTATTAGGGTGCTTTCAGGAATACCATAGTGGGTTCTGTCAAAACAGGCTGTAGGTTAAATGTTACGCTTATAAAGACCTGTCTCAATAAGGCAAACCAGAAAAAAAACCCTACAGCTTTTAAGTGCAGAAAAAAACAGCTGGTGTAATGTCTCTTTGACATTGGAGGACCTACTATTTACAGAGAGAAAAAGACATCCTGCAAGTGCTTCATCTAGCAAGGAGGTGGTTGTATATTTCTGTCAAGCTTTTGTGATTAATGGAAGCGAGCAATTAACTTCCATAAATTCTACTCCACATTTCCTCTTAAGGGAAAAAAATGAGTATGACTGCTATGACTGGCCAATTTTACAGACATAACAAGCAAGTGAGGCTAATTTTAGAACATTCATTAATAGCATGGCTTTTAAAATCAGTAATCTCAGGAATTTTTATCCAGCTGCAAACCTAAGTACTTTCAGTACTTCAGTACTTCCAGTATAATCACTCCATTAGCCTTTGTTCAAATATAAGAATTATAGTAGTCCAGTTTTAAGAAAAATAAACAATATATAAATCCAAAATATTATAATCATATAGAAAAAATGCCTACTGTGTTGTTAAATTGCATATTACAAGTAAGTTGAAGATATTTACACAACAGCTTCGCAGTTTTCTGGAAGTGACCTTCATATCTTTTCACATACCTCAATTATAACAATATAGCAAAGAACTAATTACTTTAAAAGTGACTGCTGTACAACAGTCTTCCACATTATTATGGAACACTTCATAGTTGTGGCCAAATGATTGGAAAATCATTATGCAACAGATTTCAAAACATACATAAAACCCATTAAAGATCCACCTTGCATATGGCTGTATTCAAATAATGTATATTCTGCAAATATTATCCTACTTAGTCTACAATAGGCCTCAGAAATGAAGGCACCTAAATTGCATTCCCAAACTTCTCTAAATACATCTAATATTTTTCAGTTAGAAAAATATCTTGATACACATCTTTCGGTACTGCATACAAATCCACCAGCCTGTTACAAAAGATTCGGAGGTGACTTCTTACCTAAATGTAGGAAAAATAAGCCTCTGTTACCATGCATTCCCAAGTTTTGATGTTTTACAATTAAGGTAAGGTTGTTTTACCACTAGCTTAGTATTGAAAGCTAATTCTATATTTACTTGGTAAAAGGTGATATTCATTTTCAATGGATACTCATTTTGTTTTAATTTTGTAGAATTTAACAATAAATTCCCTTTCCATCATACATAAACTTCAGTAAGAGTATGTTTCCAAAAGCAAGAAGAGAAGTATGCCTCTCTCTCTCTCTCTTCTTGCTAGCTGTATAATATTACAAATGGTCCTACATTTCTAGCAGAACACGGTGCCTTTTCTTCACGACTTTTTGCTGGAGTGCTTTTTCTATCTATCCTAACTTCTGCTGAAGCACCAAAAATGCACCTCCCAAGAGAAACAGTGAACATGCTCGGAGATTCAAAACACAGCATATTATGGCTATTCCAGTACCATCAATTGTACCATTTTGAGACTTCCCCAAAGCACAGAGAAAAAGAGGAACAACTGACATCTGTTTTCTTGCAATCACTATGACTTGACAAAGCTTCAAGCTTCTCCCAAGCTTTTGTCCAAATGTTGGCATGAACTCTGATTGCAATGTTAACCGAGCAGGAAGTCTTGTTTTCTGTGGAGCTACAGATAATTTCTGTTCTGTTGATGATGGCAGTCCAATCAATACGTACATTACCGTCCCATCAGTACTTTACTAATACTGTGCTACTGTTTCCCACAGCTCCTGACACAAACCAGCACCGAAGTGTGGCTCAACTATAGCCCAAAACCAGTTGTCATCAGGGATATTTTGTAACTTGCACTGTGTGGAAAAAGAGTCTTCAGATGTTCGCTGTGCCCAGTGGTATAATCCTCCTAATGATTTTAACGTGAACCCCACTGTTTTTAAGGTAATTTTGCATTCTTACATAGATAGCTTTAAAAAAGAAGGTCTTACCTTGGCGTATAAAAGTTTGGCTGGTATCTAGCAGTATATCACAGCCTTCTACTATCATTCTTTCTATGGCTAGATTCTTCCGGATGTTTTCTGTGTCACTCACTTCATCATGCATCACCCTGTCAGACACAATACACCGCAGACTTTAAATTCCCTGACATGCATCTTGTCCCTGTTTGTGCCTGCTGTTCACTTCTGCTCAGAGTCTGCAGTCATATATAGGTAATGTCCTTCTGCACTTGCTACAACACAGATGCAGCAATCATGCAGCACATGATTGCTTTAGAACAAGTTTCTGAGCAACAAAAAAGTAGTAAAAGCAGTTCTTGACAAAATTAAAAGCTTGCAAGTGTGTGAGTGTGTTTTGTTTTGTTTTTTTTCCTTTCAAGTCATTCTTGTAGTCTTAACTACTTAATTTTGAGCAGTGGAACCAATTTCATCAGACCTGGTTTATACTTTTCCTGGGAAAATATGACAGATGCCACCAAACTGAGTTCTTTGTGGCTGCTGGAGTATTCTTCTTGACCATTAAGTAGATTAGTTTGACAGAAAACCGGAATTGTTTCCTAGCTCTTTGTAATAGCTACAATACATTTTAGAGTCTCTGCCCTTAAGTTCCCACTACATTCCACTTTGGTTTATATCTCCTTCTATGTAATAATAAGAGCCTCAACAGATTATCTCTTACTTTCTTCAACTTATTTTCATAGGCACCCTTCTCTTACACAGAAATACAGACTTTTTTCAAGGAAGAAGTCAACAGAGAGGTTTACATGGTGTCATGATCTTTGTTTTCCTGAACTGGTGCCAGACTGTAGTATCTGAATGTTCCTGTTCCCTCAGAACGACTTAAAGACATGGCAATGAAACACGTTCTTTTTAATATCATGGTCTACACCATCTGCCTTGTGAGTAGAAGAGGATCAATAAATCTGAGCCTACAATTCTGGATGTTCACTAATAGATTCACATCATTAATGATTGATGAGACAGAGCAGAGCCCAAACTGCTTCATGCACCTGTGCACACACCCCTAGCCAAAAGAAATCATATGCTTTGCCTAAGTGGAAAGGAGAATTCTTCTCCACTTCAAAAAGGCCTTGGAGGAGAAAAGAACTTGCCAGACACTGCAGGAATCAAAAAAAAGAGACACATCTCTAAGAGGTACCACCTGCCAAGTCTTTGAGAAGATGCCTGAAGAAGTAGCAGATCATGACCTGCGTATGACTCAGAAAGCTGCCTATGGAAGAGATACAGCAGGACAAAAACGGGAAAAATAATAAACTCCAGACCACTGGGTAGTGCCCATAGCTACATCAACTGAATAGCAAAAGAAAATGTAGCAGTCAAAAACTTCCAATTAACAAAAAGTATAAAACAAACACTCTCACAACAACGTATTTCACAAGCACTTATTTGGTGAAGTATCAAAACTTCAAAAATCTGAGACAAACATCGTAATTTCATGCAGTTCATGCAGCACTTTGTTCACAGCAGAAAGCCTTGTTATTCAGAGAAAACAAACAAATTTATTCCTGGACTGACACAGAGAAAGTCTAAGAAGGGTCTGGAAGCGCAGGGAAGAGATGCATTCTGCAGGTTTCTACCGGTATCACCAATTTAGAAAATAAAATATGTACTGTGTGGGGTTAGCAGGATCTTTAGCTCTTACGTATTTATCATTATTTAAAGTATATGTAAAAATCATTTATTTCATTTATGCATATAAACCACATTTACAGAGTACAGTACAGAGTACTGTTCAAGACCCTGACATCTCCTGTTGTCATAGGAAATACTTTTTTTTTTCCTTTTTTTTTTTTTAAGCCATGGAAGAAAAAATACTTTTCTATCTAAAGAAAATTCCTTTGTTCATACCCAGGGGTAGGTGGTTTCTATAGTAACTCTTTCCTTGCCCAAAATATGGGGAGAAACTGGGGAATACACTGGTATTCTTATGAGAAAAAAAAAAATCTTACCTTGAAAGTTCTTCTAGTTTAGATTTAGCAAATTCTAGGCTTTTTCGCTCAACATGTTCATGTGGTGTGTGAGCCAGAAGTTCATGAAGTGTTATAATATACCTAGGGATCTTAAAACAAATTAGAGACAGCATCAACAAATAATTCTAAGGAATAAATGCAAAATCTCTCTTTCTTTTATGCTAGTCAGAAAAGACTCAATGAATCTTTTTTTCAATGTATAACAACAGTTGACAAACATACTCTAGATATAACCAATGCCAAAAATACTGAAAGTTTTTGTGATAAAGACTGCATGGGCATGTTTTCAGTTTGAGGAAATACATTTATCACATCTGAAGAAAAAGATCAGATTGAGGCAGTCACATTTATGTGTTAACTTTTACTGTTTCATGATACTATCTAAGTGTCAACAGAGAAAATTTTCACGAATTTATTGGAGATCAAAATATACCTTTTCTCAACTTTAACAGCAGACATGCATCTCGATTTTCTGAGACTCTGAAAATGCCAGCTGATTTGTTTGCATATAAAACTCACATTGCACTTATGGACATTAAAGAGAAAGAAGAAAGGACCCTGCTCCATTTATTGCCACTCAAAGCAATCTCACAGCTCTTGAGCAGAAGCACATGATACTCCAGTATTCTATAACAAAATAACTTATCTGTAGAGTAAAAGCTATTTAGGAAATGGAGACATGCCCTCTTATTATGCTGAAGTCAAAAAGCAACAGCAATAAAAAGATCCACTGTATATGAACAGGACTTTCTTTTCACCTTTCAAAGATCCCATGATCTTGTTTCAGCCAAACAAAATATCCAAAAATGTTACCAAACACAAGCTCAAAGCTGAGCAAATGTATTACTACAGACAACGATATTTAATATAGCTAATTGGCACAAACAGCAGTAACAACAAGTCCTTTTGTATCGGATACATCTGGACAGATTGGATAACTGGGCAGTGAGAAATCTTACGAAATTCAACAAGGCCAAGGTCCTGCACTTGTACAGTGCACCAGTACAGGCTGGGGACTGACCTTCTGGAGAGCAGCTCTACAGAGAGGGACTTGGGTGTCATGGTGGACGACAAGTTGACCATGAGGCAGCAGTGTGCCCTCGTGGCCAAGAAGGCCAATGGGATCCTGCAATGCGTTAAGAAGAGCGTCTCCAGCAGGTCGAGGGAGGTGATCCTGCCCCTCTACTCAGCCCTGGTGAGGCCACATCTGGAGTACTGTGTCCAGTTCTGGGCCCCACAGTATAAGAGGGATGTGAAGCTGCTGGAGAGAGTCCAGTGCAGGGCCACAAGGATGATCAGGGGCCTGGAACATCTGCCCTATGAGGAGAGGCTGAGGGAGCTGGGCCTGTTCAGCCTGGAGAAGAGAAGGCTGAGAGGGGATCTAATCAGTGTCTATAAGTACCTCAAGGGAGGCAGTGAGGAGGATGGTGCTGGCCTATTTTCACTGGTGGCCACTGATAGGACTAGAGGAAATGGCCAGAAACTGAAGCATCAAAAGTTCCACAGGAACCTAAGGAAAAATTCCTTAACAGTGAGGGTGACAGAGCCCTGGAACAGGCTGCCCAGAGAGGTTGTGGAGTCTCCTTCTCTGGAGATCTTCCAAACCTGCTTGGACGCAGTCCTGTGCCACGTGCTCTAGGTGACCGTGTGTGTGCAGGGGGGTTGGACTGCATGACCTCTAGAGGTCCCTTCCAACCTTAAGCATTCTATGATTCCATGAAGTGGACCAAGGAGGTCACGCTTGTCCCTTTAAGTAAACTGTAAAAGCTACAAAATCACCAGACCAGTGATTCAAAGGCCTGTTAAAAGTCTTGAAAACAATCAAGCCAATAGGATCAAGACAAAATACCAAAAGGATAATAATGTTTTAAAAAATCTCTTTCAATATATTTTTTTTAATTTCTAAATCCCTCAAACCAGGTCACTGGAGAACAAGGCAAGAGAAAGACTCCAAAGCCATGCCCAGCAAAATGCTCGTAGCCGCTCTAATTCGCTATATCAGGTACATTGTTCCCCTGGATTGCTTCATGTGCCTAGAGCAGAGCAGAAGTAGACAATTTGTTTTAAGCTTTTCTTCCTTTTTTGTTGTTGTTGTTGTTTGTTTGTTTGTTTTGGCACTAGTTCTCACTCTTCTTGAACATATGTAAGGTTCTAAATAGAGCTGAATCGGTGTGGCTGGAGAAAAGGTCTCTACAGGCACAGCGTTTCAGAATAATAATGAAATAAATGGAAAAAAATTAAGTTAATTCCCATAAGAGTATTTTTAATTAAGCAAGCAGCATCTCCAATAAATTGTAATTTCAGTAACACAATACAATTCAACTGAATATTAAAAATAGTCACATACACAGAAAAATTACAGAGACTACCTGAAACATGGGATAAGTAAGGAAAGTTTCCAACATTCGCCCCTCACATGCTGGGTTGGCTTCATATTGCTTCAAGAGTTTGTCAAAATCTCTGTTTTGCTTACAGTTTGCCAGTACTTGAAGACTATACTGATGATTCCGAACAAATTCTTGATATATGTTCAGCATTGGCAGCAGAATGTCAAATAAGTCAGCTAGAAAAGGTCAAAAAATGCTATTTTTTTCCAGCTACTCATCTCTTGAAATCTCTCTTTTAAAAAAATCTGTTACACTCTATGGAAGTAAATTAATATAATCTGTTCTGTTTCCATTATACTGAGATATTAGAAACATTAAGCTTAGTTCTTTTACTTAATAAAACACTGTTATTTTGATTAGGTAGCAGACAGATTATACCACTGAAAATTCAGGACTCATGCCTACCTGAAGCTTAGGGCAGAAGCAATAGGGATTTGCTTCCCTATTTCATATAGGGATTTTTATGTTATTGCCAACATGTAATCCCTTACTATACATTGTGACACAGTGGTAACGCTGGCAATGAGTTCCATTCAAAAAGAAGTCCTTAAAAACTAAAAATCACTCTAACTGCAAAAATAAATATGAAAGTAAAGAAAATATATTAACTTACCTAAAATTAAGGTAGGCCAATTAGCTATTCTTGCTTTTAAACCTTGGTGAAATATTTCATGAAGAAACATGATTGTTTCACTGAAAAATAAGTATTTAAAGAAACAAAAAGACAACTCAAATTCTATTTTCTACTTAATAATTCACAAAGAAACATCTCTTCATTCGTATATTTCGCACTTTGATACAAAATAAATCAGAAAATAGTTATTATGGAAATCAATGCTTCTAGTTGACTGTATCATTTAATTTTTTTGTATAGGACCTTAGAAAACATACAACATTTGATGTTCAAACATTTTCTGACCACTCAATTCTTTTAACTAAAATAATCTATTAAATAGTATGTTTCACAGTACAAACGTGTTCCAAAATATCATTGACCACACATTCACTTGCTTAAGAGGATTAATGAGATCCTGAAACCTCAGTCGATAGTTGTTCATCTCTCTTCTCACTTGCCACTCTTGAAGATTTGAATGCAGCTTAATTCTGCTAGAACACAAAACTTAATATCTCATGAAATCAACAGAAACAGCATTTGAGACATCTAGCTGTAAATGAAACCATCAAGAGTAGAGTGATCTTAAATGAGTTATGAGAGTTTCATAATTAAAGCAAGGTATTTTTCCTAGAATTTGAGGGCAGTCATGGATGCAATTCAATCCTACATAGAATTCTGCAAGTCATGTTCATTTTTTATAGAATTTGGGTGTATAATGCAAAGAACTGTCTTTATTTGTAAAGATGTGAAAATAAAGGTGAGAGAAGGAGGTTCTTTAGGCAGATATAAGAAGCAAATAAATATACATAAGGTGGCCT